>NC_066884.1:35806284-36106284 GCF_022985175.1 Labeo rohita | reverse complement strand
TTATGTTTGTCACTAACAAACTCAGGCTGTGTTTGAACTCAATCATGTGTCTGGTAGGCGAGTGCACATCTCCCAGAGTACCCTGGAGTGTCTGCATGGAGAGTTTGACGTGGAGCCGGGGAATGGAGGAGACCGCTGCGAATACCTGAAGGAAAGGGGCATTGAGACGTACTTGGTGGTGGTGCCCAAGGGACCCATGGGCAAAAACGGCATCAATGGGGTAGTGAGTGTCTTTTCATGTTTCTGTCGTTTGCGTCTCTATGCGTCTCTCTCATTCTCACGCTCTCGCCGCTGGTTTTTTTCCAGAAGCTTTCGGTGACGTCTTCTAACGGCAATTCTCCGTTGCTGATCAACACTACAGAGTGTAATGGGAGCGTCCACACGGCCTGTACCACACCGGAGGAACCGGAGGAGCTGGACACACGGGTACTGACATGATCTCACACACTGACATCTGTAAATTTTCTAAAGCCAATATAATCTGTTTACTTTAGAAGTTCTTTACTTACTTACAGATTAAAGTGCCAAGGGATTTCACTTTCATCCCTGCCATTCAAAACCCAAGACTTTTTAAAAATAAATTATTATTTTTATTCAGCAAGGATGCATAAAAGTGATGAAAAGTGACAGTAAATACATTTATGTTACAGAAGATCTCTGTCAAATAAATACTGTTCTTATTAACTTTCTATTCATCAAAGAATCCTGAAAAATGAAACATATCATGGTCTGCACAAAAATATTGGTCACCACAACTGTTTTCAACTATGATAATTATCAGAAATGATCTTGAGCAGCAAATCAGCATATTAAAATGATTTCTGAAGTATCATGTGACAATGAAGACTGGAGTAATGATGCTGAAAATTCAACCATCACCACAATCAGTTACATTTGAACAAATAGAAAACAGTTATTTGTGATGCTACCATATGAAAGCTGTTTTTCAAAACATAGCTTGAACGTAACAAAAGTTATGGCTATCTTACACTGTAAAAAAATACAATTTACGGTAAAAAAACGGCAGCTGTGGTTGCCGGAATTTTACCATAAAAAATGTGGTAGCAACGTTTTATGTTTTACGGTTTTCACTTAAATTTACAGGTAAATACCGTAACTGATATATTGTTAATGTACCAACTTATTGAAGTACTGAAATCTGTTTTGTACCTTTGTAATACACTGATAACCACCAAAAGCAGGTGGTGATGAGAAAGTCACATGATGAACCAAAGCCCATCACAAGCAGCTTTTAAATATTAACATATATGGAAGGTGCACAGTGTCATTCACACAAACACTAAACACCATCATGGTAAAACACATGAAACTGAAATAATGCAATAAACATTCATTTAACAACATTAGATGTAACATACAACCCTAATGTATAAAACTGCTAAGAAAAAACTAAGAAAGAATTATTTAAACAAAAAAAACCCATCAAATTGAAAAAAAAAAAAAAAAAAATCTGGGAATGTCAATTTACGGTTATTCACTCTAAATTTTATGGCCTTTTACCATTAACCATTTAACAGGTTTTTACTCTAGCATTTTTACAGTTTTTTACCATTGAATTCACAGTAATTTTTTGCAGTGTAAGTGTGCTGATAGCTGTGATTTTCAGGAATGGAATTTTGAGAAAAACGGGTTTAGAGTGAGATGTGGTTTTACTTTCACTTAACGGGTTTAACGAGAGCTGTCTGTCAGGAGCATATATACTGCATCATTACACAAACAGACTAACATCTGTTTTTCGTTCTTTATCATGGGCATAGTCTCTGAACTTTTGATCACCCCTTGTATGTTTAGATAGCACGAATAGCGTACCTTGTAGCTTACATTTAGAAAAGCGAGCGCAACTGTTCACGCACTGTGCATAAAACAGAATGTCATCAGACTCCTCCTCTTTAGTAACTTCATCATCCAATCCTCCATCTCTGGATGTGAAATAGTTCATTATAACATCATTTAGGGCACTGACATCACCAGGATTGAGCAGATTGAGACGAGTAAGATCGTTCAAGTGAGCAGCTACAGTAATTCAGACAGCGTTGTTGAGCTCCGCCATCTCACAATATAAAAAAATAAATAAATAAAAACCTTGCGTGCTGTAGTTTGCACAGAACTGGCGGTGAATGTGCATTGATACACCTTTATTAAATATGTTACGTGGTTTATTTTGATAGGTTAATTGTTTTGTGGTGTTAAGAGAAAGCACCTCCACAGCACGTTCTTAACATGAGAGAAAGACACAGTCATTTCTGCTTGCTGCAATAAATTGCTATTTTTCTGCACTAAACAAGTGAATTTTGCCAAGATATTTTCAGAGATGATAGACAAGATGTTATAGAATAATAATTTAATGAAAACCTAATTTTGACGAAAAAAATGATCAAATTTCCTGAAAACGTCCAAGAGTGACATCTGACGGGCTTTCCCAGATCACATCACATTTGAAATTGCAATAATATTTCACAATATTATTGATTTTACAAAATTTTTGATGCAATAAATACAGTCTTGGTGAGCAGAAAAATCTTACTGACCCCAAACTTTTAAAAAGTACTATATTTCCACAATGTGGTGCATTTCTGAGTGAATCAGGGAAAATAATGAAGTATAGTGGGATTTTATTTCTTTCCTTAATGGTAATAGGGATTTTCAAAATTAACTAGTTGACTAATCAGTCTTAAAGAAGCCCTGTATAATTATGTAACTGATATTGGAATGGAAATAATTACATGCTTATTTAAAAAGGTGATGTGCATATTTTTTTGTTTAAATCATTACAGTTTAAAACAGCAGTTTCAGTCCCTGAAAATATTTGCATACATGAATAAATGTGTTAGTAATAATAATGTTAGAAATAATGTTATAATAAACAAGTTGTTAGGTATAAATTCTATCTGTGTATTTTATGTTTTAAA
The DNA here is from genome assembly GCF_022985175.1 of Labeo rohita. Lineage (NCBI taxonomy): Eukaryota > Metazoa > Chordata > Actinopteri > Cypriniformes > Cyprinidae > Labeo > Labeo rohita. The sequence continues at coordinate 36,103,354 of NC_066884.1, read as the reverse complement.
TGTATTAAAATCGACGAGAAATTGCGTTTACAAACTATACCAAAATCTAGCTGCATTTCTTAGCAAATCAGAAAAAAACAAAGCCTTTTTTTTTATTATTATTATTTCCTAATAATCAAATAGTTGCTAAAAAACTAGTTGACTTATAGGTCTCAAGGATGCCCTGTATTCTTTTCTGATATCAAAATGGCCCTTTAAGTGTTATATTTCAGTATGTTCATGTATTTAGGGCCCTATGATTTCCGCGATGCGGAAAACGGGGACAGCATCGCAGAATACAATCATAAAGACGGAATTTACTGAATAAAGCGGAATGTCACAGAATTTGTCAAAGTTTGAATGAATTAATCAAAAGTAGGTCATTCCACTTACATCAAACTGCAATATGGACTAGTACCTGTAAATATTACACCACAAAAATACCATTTAAATGTGAATCCTGCATGTTCTGCGTGTCTCTGTTTTAATGAATGGAGCAGATGAGCGGTTTTGTTTACTACACACACTGAGGCGCGCATGATGCTTGCAGTGATTTCAGCGTCTGTCGTCTCACTACGTGAGGACATAAATACATGAACAATATCTGCCGAGAGTCACTTCATGAGCATTTGACCGTTCCATTTTAGGAAAACTAACGTTATATCATATACACAGAAATGTAAAGGTAGACACGGCAACCCGTCAAAATAAAAGTCCGATTTAACTTGAAGACATTGTGCCAGAAATATATTACTACTATTACTACTACTACTACAATGAAACAAACATTATTTTTAGGGTAGAATCACAAAACATTTCTTCCATGTTTTAATTTTAATAGTAAACTCCCCTTTGTTCGCCAAAAAATTAAGTTTGCTTAATTTTCAATAATTAAAAGATAAATGAAATTAATGTTTTATGCCTTCATTTGATAACCAGAACATTTTAAATACACAACACAGAATTTCTGAGGGTAAAAAAAACTTTCATGAGGCTATTATACGAATAAATTAAGTATGCGTTCAAATAATTAGACATGCTAAAACACAGAATTTGATAACAATAAAACATATGGTGAGAAAAACTAAAACACTTTTTATGGGCCTATGCATGTCATTTTTGTTAAAACTTTATTAAATTGATGTGAAATTGTATAAGTTTTATGATTTTAATTAATTAGACATGCTTTTTGATTAATGAAATGTAATTTAACCATTATAAAGGAGTTGAGAAAATTAAAATGGGGAAAAAACGGAAGTTGAAAAAAAATAAAATGGAATTTGGGAAAAAATAAAACAGATTTCATAAGGCTCTATGTATTAGCATGATGATTCCAGACAAAATAAAAGAAACAAGTTTCATTCCTATTGCAAGGACTCAAAAAGGTTCTTTAGTGTGTTACAGAAGACGTCCATATGGATACATTGTTTCATTTAAAAAAATTAAATTTGTTAAAAATTTGTCACAAATAATTTGCACCTGCATTTTTTATGTATTTGGTTACTGTTTTTTGAAAATATAAGTGAGGTGTGCAGATTACAGAGAACAGACAGCATGTGAATATGTGAATGTGTGTGTGTTTGGTCGTAGGTGGTGAACCCTTCATTTCCAAACCCTCGGCGTCGGTTGCGTCTACGTGATCTGGCTGAGAGAGTCATCGACGCTCAGGAGAACGAACAGGAGCTCAATAAACTCCTCAATGAAGCTCTGCTGGAGAGAGAGACAGTACAGGCGTACGTACAGTACTTATAGTGGAAATAATATACTTAAGAATATACTTAAGCTCCAGCTGAATGTAATATTTTCAGACAATTGATTTCATAGTGTATGCAGTTGGCTGAACTTAAGAGTGATTTTTAACCCTCTTAACTTAGACTTAAGTACATCTTTATATGCAATTACTCCCATTGTCTTTAAAATATAGTGAAAGCATACTGCTATACAATTACACATGAAGTTGGAATTTAGTGCATGCAAAATATTTTAACTCCAAATGTATGTAAAATGTAAAGTACTTTGCGCATGATTTAGTATGTTAATCAACACATCAAAATAAGTGTACTTTTTTAAAGCACAATAAATGATTATGAAAACATAATTATTTTAATTTTACTTAAGAAAAATTTTAATACTGAGTTAAATAGTTCTAGTCTAATAACATGTTTACTGACATATTGCATGAGGCTTACTGCTTTATACAAAAGTTGTAATTAAACTTTATTTTTGTGCACAATGCACATTTCTTAATATTAAGCCTAAAATAGGTTTTAATGTCACTGTTGATGATTTTTCACTGGGGTTAATTTGATATTACAAATTGCACTTTTTAAAAGTGCAGTCATGAAACTGTCTCTCTTTAAGTACATTATTTGCAAGTACATTTTTTTCTAAAACAAATATTTTAAAATTTGTTGTACACTTAAGTCAACGCACTTCTTTTTCACAATGGTTGTGTTGAACTCCTGAGTGTTTGTGTTTCCATGTGCGCTTCAGGCTGAAAGGGAAGTACACTAATCGTCTGTCTCTGCGCTTTACTGATCCGGAGCTGGAGACGCGTTTCTCCGTGGAGAAGGAGAAGCAGAGCGGAGCGGCGTTCAGCTGCTCATGTGTGGTGCTGCTCTTCACCGCTGTCATGGAGGCACTCATTGACCCCTGGTCAGTTAACTATTAACACATCAGCACACAAACACCATCAGCCGCATCCCAGCTGGCTATTTTAGCAGGCAAAGGTCAACGGAGGCCAGTCATAATCTATTTACAGTTATTACAGCATCTGTCTGTTGGTCTAAAAATAAGGTCCTGTTGCTATTTGGCGTTTCCCTTTGTCTCTGGACTTGAAATATCCACCTTCATTCAAGGCTGGGAATCGTACAGGTTTCCTGATCCAATTAGAGTCTTATTTTGATTTGATTTCGATTCGCCTGTGCAGACCCTTGTGAAAAACAAGTACACTTCAGCTTACTTTAAAAAGAATACTTGTAACGGAAATAAAAAATATACGCAAGTGGGAACTGAATTTTAATGTTTTTGAACATTTAATTGCATATTCTCTACAATTAAAACTAATTGTATTTTAGTTTACATTTTTAAATGCAGTAAAAACGGAAACACTGGATCACAAACTGATCGCCCGAATGAAGTTTGAATAAGATATATAAATAATTTTTTGCACATAAGACCTTGTTTTATATTGTCATGTGACCACGATAATATCGAGACAGTTTTGCTATCACGATATGATGAGATTATATAACGTCGTTACATCCCTACTTTTTTTTTATTTACAACTTTGAAAAAAACTTTAAACTTTAAAATGCTTTGCTTCTGCAAAAAAAAAAAAAAAGGTATAAAAGAGTAATTTATTCATGAATCTGACTAAACTGATTGTGCTGTACGTTATTGCATGCAGCAGATGAGAACAACTCGAAAGAAATGTTTTTTTTGACATATTTTTGCACAGCAATTTTAATGTGACTACTCTGAAAGTCTAAAATCCTACTTTCTTTATTCACCCTCAACCCAGATGATTTGCTGTCTTTTGTGAAAGGTGATGTTAGGCAGAATGTTTAAACTGCACTTTTCAGTCAAATGAAAGTGAATGGATTGTGGGGCTGTCAGGCTTCAAAAATGGCAAAAAATAGCCATAAATGTGACAAAAGTAATTCATTTGACTATTTTTTTTTTTTTTTATGCTCAATGCATTGAATAGTTTTGCCACTTTTGTGCACAGTATTTTGCAAAAGACCTACCTCTTGCAGTCCAGTTTAACAGTTTGACCCATTGTGCTTTGTATAGACGGGTTCAAGGGCACCATAAACAGACGTTCTGTGCATGCACGCTTTCGTGGCCCAAACTGAACTTTTGGTAGACTTTAAGAATCAGTAACAACGGACAGTTACATTAGCTAGCAAGTTAACTTAAACCTATGTCTTGCCTGGCTACCAAGCTTCCACAGTAACTAGCCAGACCAACAATCACAATAATCACAGACCGGAAATAAACTTCAGCTCAGGTGCGTGCATCTAATGAAACAGTCTATAGTTCTGCACCTTTTATTTAATTAATATTATTTGCACTGCAAAAAGTGATAATCAGCAATTGTTACTTTAGAGAGATATTTCTACTTAATTTAACTAATATAAACAAGCTTTGTTGGTATAAATGAATGTATTTGGGTTGATTCATTGATATTAAATAATATTTTTTACATTAATAGATGCAGTCAATTTAGATGTTATCATTTTTAGGTTGCCATATTTTTTGGTCAGCGGCTATTAGATGCTATTTACACTAAGTGAAAATAGCAGGGGTTTTTTTGCAATATGCTATTTACACTAAGTACAAATAGCTATAGATTCTATTTACAGTTGTTAAAATAGCAAAATTTTTATAGTATTTATTGCAAAAAGGGGCAATAATCTGCACCTCAGTATTGTAGTACATTATTTTTGCACACTATGCAAAAGTGCATGTTTGAGTGCAAATTATAATTTTAATTCAATAATTTTAATTTGGACAATAAAGCCCTCCCTACTTCTACCCTAACCCCACCCGATACTTTATTTTCAACTTTTTGATTATTTCCTTCATTTTTACTAAAAATAAATGCCTTTCCGATGTGATATGAGATTGATTCAACCTCTGGTCGATCGCGTCAAAATGACTACGACACACACTTTACCACCTACACCACTGGAGCTGATGATTGACAGCTGTCTTTTGTATTCTTGATGACCCCAATCGCACGCTGGTGGGCGGAGTTAGTGTAAACAGCCTCTGCCAACAAGGCGGGTTATTTGCTCTTAGTGTAAATAGACACTGTTTTTTTTTCAGTGTGCAAATATAGTTTTATACTTTTAAGTACAATATAAATGCACAATGCAGTGTGAAATGGCCAAATGTGTGTTTTTTTTATTGATGTATTACTTTGTTCTGTAATTTTCCTGTGTCTTTCTTTTCATTTTCCCCTGCCTGTGTATTTTTGCTCCGCACAGGTTGGTTGCAAACTATGTGACTCTGGCCGTAGGTGAAGTCTTGCTACTCATTCTTACTATCTGTTCACTAGCCGCCATTTTCCCACGGGTGAGTTACTGTTCTTACATCTTCCTCAACCAATCACACAGAACACGTATCAACTTGTTCAGACACCAATAGGTTTTGTACATGATGCGAATTTCTAGTAGAAAGTTGGTTCAATTTTCTGTTTGATATCAACTTTAACGTGAATCTCAGATGCATCTCATCGCTGAAGTTTTGGACCTCATTTTGTGCTAATATTAGGTCATTCTTTGCTATGAGATTTCCTGCACGATTATTCTTTCCATTAGTCACTGGGATCGTGATGAAAAATGTTTCCATTTCCAATGCATCTTTGTCAACAGCTTATGTAATATTAATGTAACAAGTCACATGAATGAAATGTAGTTCCTTAGGCTCATGCGCTTCCATTTACTGTTGGAACATGCAGCAGTGTATTTGACTCATCCTCATTAGTTAGGTCAACACATTCCCAATTGACTAATAAAGTTCCCGGTATTGATTCCCTCTCAAGCACACGCACACACACACACACACACACAGATTGAGCGAGCGCAGTGATAATGTGTTTCTGAAAGGGGAGACGGTCACACGCGTCCACTAGGCAACAGATGAAGGACATATGAGTCCATATGGCTTAACTGAAGAATTTATTGATTTTAAAAAGCATGTTGTTGTGAGTTAAATCAATCGTTTCCACAAACACTGTACATGCAGCCGCGGGGCTGAACTGAACACATGCACAGCGTGATTAGATCACAGGCCTTTCCATTGACTTCACTGCTCACTTACTGTCAGAACAGGTCATGTACGTACAAGGTTAACAACTGTTGCTGTGATAGGATGTTTACGTCGTTTTTCGTCTTGTTTTCAAAGGTATTTCCAAAGAGGTTGGTGTCGTTCTCCACTTGGATTGATCACACGCGCTGGGCTCGCAACACTTGGGCCATGGCGGCCATCTTCATAGTCACAATGGCCGACATAGTAGATATGGTAAGTTAAACAAATCAGCCTCAGGAAGTCAAATTAGCTTTTTTTTTATATTAGCTATTTTATTTATTAATTTTTTTCTTTAAAATAATGAGATGAATAAGGAAAATTGGGTAACAGGGATGCAAGTAAAAATGTTGCAAATTCACCATATTTTTAACCCTTTAACTGTCACCGTCCCCTCTGTGGGACGCCTAAGTTTACTTCACCATATTACAAATAAATCCTAATCTAATCATGACAAACGATACATCGTTGGAAAGGTCTAAGACTCCTAAATAGATATTTACCATATTTTTATGTTACAAATTATGTAGGAAAAGTAAGGAAGATTAATATATGTCAAGACTGCATCATAATATGAGTTCTGACCTTTGTCACAAAAGACTTTCTTCGTTGCCTTTTTCCCTATCACATTTTAGAAATCATAAGAAATTATATATCAGTTCAAAACTTAAAATCTCAAAATTCATCCTTTGAAAGGCATCTTAAAATCCAACACTGCATTACCACGGAAAATGTACATTAAAATCATATTAAAAAATGTTTTAATTTATGAATGATAAAAATTTACATCTGGATAGTGCATTTTTATGTCTGTGTTCAAAAATGGGAGTGACAGTTAATGGGTTAATTTGGGACCTTTTTTGGTAGAATTACACTACCAGTCAAAAGTTTTGAACAATAAGATTTTTAATGCATATATTTGATCCAAAGTACAGCAAAAACAGTAAAGTTTTGAAATATTTTACTATTTAAAATAACTGTTTTCTATTTAAATATATTTTAAAATGTAATTTATTCCTGTGTTTCAAAGCTGAATTTTCACCATCAATACTCCAGTCTTCAGTGTCACATGATCCTTCAGAAATCATTGTAATATTCTGATTTGCTGCTCAAAAAACATTTATTATTGTTTTTGTGTTGAAACCACTGAGTAGAATTTTTTTCAGGTTTCCTTGATGAATAGAAAGTTCAGAAGAACAGCATTTATCTGAAATAGAAATCTTTTTTAACATTATAAATGTGTTGATCATCACTTTTCATCAATTTAAAGCATCCTTGCTAAATTTATAATTTAAACTATGATTAAGCAAATCAGCATATTAGAATGATTTCTAAATGATCATGTGACACTGAAGACTGGAGTAATGATGCTGAAAATTCAGCTTTGATCACAGGAAATTTAAAATTACATTTTAAAATATATTAAAATAGAAAACAGTTCTTGTAAATAGTAAAAATATTTTGCAATATTACATATTTTAATGTGTTTTTGAACAAATAAATGCAGAAAAGACTTCTAGTGTGTAGTAAGTAAGTAAGTAAGCTATGTGTATATAAACAGACATAGGTGTGCTGGTGTTACTTTTTGTCTTATATTTTATTACTAATAATGGTTTATGCTAATTTTACATATCTATAATGTGTCTTTTATGTATAATTGAAAATGTCTACATGTCTGCTACCAAAAAATGGGATTTGTCTGCTCTGAAGCATTAAAAAAAGTTAAAACTAGTATGCAGAGCACACTATCCAAGGTTTAAGGCTTTGTACCAAAACCTAGTACACTGCCTTGTTATCAACTGCCTACATAGTTATTTGCCTTAAACACCAAGATGGATATTTTTTTTTCTGTCAAAATATAACACTAAGAACATGCATAATTGAACAATGGACAATAATTAAATTATTACATTGCATAACCTTAAAAAACCTTAAAAACAACTTTTATTATTTTACTAGTTATTTGCTAAACAACGTAAGTTTGTAAACAGGATTTAATGCCTAATCAGTAAGATTGACTGCTTTTTAATCAACAAGAATGCATTAAGTTGATCAAAAGTGACCGTAAAGACATTTATAATATTACAAAAGTTTTCGATTTCAAATAAATGCTGTTCTTTTGGGCTTTCTATTCACCAAATAGTGTTAAAAAAGTACCACAGTTTGCAAATATTCAAATGTTTTCAACACTGATAATGATCAGAAGTGTTTCTCGAGCAGCAGATCAGCATACTGAAGACTGCAGTAATGATGCTGAAAATTCAGATTTTATCACAGAAATAAATTACATTTTAACACATATTCACATAGAAAACAGTTATTTTGAATTGTAAAAATATTTCACAATATTACAGATTTTACTGTGTTTTTGAACAAGTAAATGCAGCCTTGGTGAGCAGAAGAGACTTCTTTCAAAAACATTTAAATAATCTTACCAACCCAAACTTTTGAATGGTCATTTAACTCCTAACATTTTATGTTGAGATAAATAAATGGACAGACATGTTAACATCTAAATCAGAGAAAAAAACAACACGCATTAATTTTAGGATGATGTTTTTGAGACCTGTACCTCTGGTGTCTTCTGTAGTTGAGTTGTCGTCCACCTGAGTCCTCCACGTCTGAGGCGACTGCGGTCACTCCGGTCACTTCGGCCGCCAGTGGCTGTTCGGAGAATCCTAAATACTACAGCTACATCGCCGTACTCGCGCTCATCGCCACCACCATGCTGGTGCAGGTCAGCCACATGGTCAAACTCACCCTCATGCTGCTGATCACTGGAGCTACAGGTGTGGTCAACATCTACACCTGGAGGAACATCTTTGACCTGTACGACCTGATGCGCTTTAAGGAATACAGGTGGGTCAAGCACCAATCACAGTAAGGATTAGCAGCGTTAGACCATTACTAGCCATTAGTACTCTATTATTATGTGATATGAATAACATCTCAAATCAAGCAGTCTGTTTAGCAGAAGTGTATTGTAACTTATTTAAAGTTTACCCCAAAATTAAATTCCCCCCCCATGTTATTCTAAACCTGCTCAAGTTTCTTTCTTCTGCTGAGCACGAAAAAAATATATTTTGAAGAATGCAGTTAAACCAACAGCCATAGTATTTTTTTCCACACTATGGACATCAGTGGCTACCGTCAGTTTGGTTACCAGTATTATTTAAAATGTGTTCAACAGAAGAAAAAAACTCATACAGGTTTGGAACAAAATCAGTGTGAGTAAATGGGTGAACTGTCACTTCAGACTTGTGATTTTTAGCTGTGATTTTTACTTACATTGATTGAGCCTGTTATCTCTAGATTTTAGGGATGTAAAATTTAAAGATTTATATCGGTGCATTGGCATAAAAGTTAACAATGCGATGCATCGATTTAAAAAATTGTTCATTGGATACAAGTTGGCATTTGTATCGCGATGCATTGTTTATAACATATTTACATTGGTAAAAAAAACATTTATTTATTTACAGTGCTGCTTGAAAGTTTGTAAACCCTTTAGAATTTTCTATATTTCTGCATAAATATGACCATAAGTATGATTTGAAAATTGACAGAGAACCAAAATTAAACAAATGAGATGAAAATATATACTTTGTCATTTATTTATTATGAAAAATTATCCAGCGTTAAATATTTGTGAGTTGCAAAAGTATGTGAATCTCTAAGATTAGCAATTAATTTGAAGGTGAAATTAGAGTCTATCTGTTCAGAAGTGTTTTCAGTCAATAGGATGACAATTAGGTGTCAATTTATGCCCTGTTTTATTTAAAGAACAGGGACCTAGTAAAGTCTGATCATGTTTGTGAAAGTGAATCATGGCACAAACAAAGGAGATCTCTGAGGACCTCAGAAAAAAGAGTTGTTGTTGCTCGTCAGGCTGGAACAGGTTACAAAACCATCTCTAAAGAGTTTGGACTTCACAAATCCACAGTCAGACAGATTGTGTACAAATGGAGGAAATTCTAGACCACAGTTACCCTCCAAAGCAGATGTATAATAGTTTCCGAGGTTGCAAACAACCCCAGGATAACTTCTAAGCAACTAAAGGTCTTTCTCACATTGGTTAATGTTGAAGTTCATGAGTCGATCTTCAAGAGAACAATGAACGACCATGGTGTGCATGGCAGGGTTGCAAGGAGAAAGCCACAACTCTCCAAAAAACACTGCTGCCTGTCTGCAGTTTGATAAAGATCATGTGGACAAGTCAGAAGGCTATTGGAGAAATGCTTTGTGGATGGATGAGACCAAAATATAATTTTTGGTTTAAATAAAAAGTGTTATTTGGAGAAAGAAAAACACTGCATACCAGCATAAGAAGAACCTTATCCCATCTGTGAAACATGGTGGTAGTATCATGGTTTGGGCCTGTTTTGCTGCATCTGGGCTGACTAGCCATCATTGATGGAACAATAATTTCTGAATTAAACCAGCAAATTCTAAAGGAAAATATCAGGACATCTGTGCATGAACTACAATCTAAAGAGAAAGTGGGTCATGCAGCAAGACAATGACTCCAAGTCATTCTACCAAAAAATGGTTAAACAAGAACGAAGGTAATGTTTTGGAATGGAGTCAAGGTCCAGACCTTAATCCAATAAATATGTTGTGGAACGACCTAAAGCAAGCAGTTCTTAGGAGGAAACCCACCAACATCACAGGGTTCAGGTGTTTCTGTACTAAAAAAAATGGGCTAAAATTCCTACAAGTCATTGTGCAGGACTGATCAGCGGTTACAAAAAAACGTTACCTGCAGTTATTGCTTCAAAAAGGTGTCACATCAGATACTGAAAGCAAAAATTCACATACTTTTGCACCTTTTAATATTTAAAGTATTTAACACTGGATCATTTTTCTCTAAAACTAAATGACAAAGTATATATTTTTGTCTTGTTTGATTGGATTCTCTTTTTCAACCTTTATCTGATGATGTTTTGCATTATATTTATGCAGAAATATAGACAATTCTAAAGGGTTCACAAACTTTCCAGCAGCACTGTATATATTATTATGAGTAGATGCACTATACTTTCATTATTTAGAAAGTGACCAATAATTTGTGACCAATATTCTATATGTGGATTGATTTCTCCTTTTTTTAAACTGTTTCTCAAGCGCATTCTCTCATCACCACGCTGCAATGTAAATATGACTAATCGCAACACTATGGAGACCGAGGCGTGTCCTTAGAGTCAAACACAATGTAATTACCATGGCAGAGGAAGAGCTGTATCTTCCACCAAATAATTACAATGAACCAAAGGAATAAAAGTGAACTGTACCATACCCATATTGTCTGTACCATATTGAATTGCATAGCATCATATGTTTATCCATTGCATTGTATTGCATTGAATTGCATTGTGTTGAATCGAATCAAAAATGAATTGCACTGCATCGTGATAGGGTACCTGCTTTATATCTTGAATATTGAATGTATTATACTGTTGGTTATCGAGATGTGTATTGCATCGGCCATCAGCCTGTGGAGATGCACATCCGTACTAGGTATTATAATATCATAACAGAGAAATTGGATGTTACATTATTATTATTATTATTATTATTTTATTTTATTTTTTTTTTTTTACAGAGTTAATCTTGTGCCCTCCAAATACGCCATGAGTGTGATGATCTTCGTCATGATGGTCAGCTTCTACTATTTCTCCCGACATGTGAGATTTACTTTTCTCTCTCTTTCTTAAATCATTTTTAGTTCATTCAAAAATGGAAATTCTGTCATTATTTACTATGACTTTCTTTCTCTAGTGAGTCTCAAAAGTAGAATTTTTTGAAGAATATCCTGGCCACTCTTTTTCATTTACTGAAAGTGAAAAGAATCTCCAACTCCAAAATGACATAACAGCATCTTAAAAATATAATAACGCCCATACATGTCTTCTATTCCAAGTCTTCCGAAGACATACAAGAGTTTTGTTTGAGGACCACGCCAAAAACGATGTTATTTATTGTACACTGTCAACTTCCTTGAAGCTTTCAAATCAAGAAAGGCATATTAGATGCACTCGGTCTGGTTTGACGTCAGTGACATTTGGTTAAAAGATGCAAGAACTAATGTTTCATTGACCATTTTTGTCGAACTATTCCTTACATCTATTGTATCGTATCTACTACTATTATACTTTTGTGATGATTATTTTGTCATTTGTGACCCTGGACCACAAAACCAGTCATGAGAATACATTTTTTAAAATTGAGATTTATACATTATCTGAAGCTGAATAAATAAGCTTTTTGTTTGTTATGATAGGACAGTATTTGGCTGAGATACAACTATTTGAAAATGTGGAATCTGAAGGTGTGAAAAAATATTGAGAAAATCACTTTTAAGTTTTTAGCAGTGCATATTACTAATAAAAAAATAAGTTTTGATATATTTATGGTATGAAATGTACAAAATATCTTCATGGAACATGATCTTTACTTAATATCCTAATGATTTTTGGCATAAAAGAAAAATGTATCATTTTGACCCCGTACAGTGTATTTTTGGCTATTGCTACGTATGTACCCGTGCTGCTTAAGACTGGTTTTGTGGTCCAGGGTCACATTTTAGAGCTTGACATGCCTAGTTTCTACTTACTGGCATTGTATGGTAAAGAGGAGCAGCCAGGATATATTTTAAACATTGTTTTCCATTAGGGCTGGCAAACGATTAATCGCGCTTAATCGCATACAAAATAAAAGTTTAAGTTTGCCTAATATATGTGTGTGTACTGTGTACATAATAATTATACACAGTACACACACATCAAACTTTTATTTTGTATGTGATTAATCACGATTAATCATTTGCCAGCCCTATTTTCCATAGAAGTGACATGATGTTAAACAAACACATGGGTTAAATATTCTTTTAAAGTACACTATATTTCAATAGTTTAGGGTTGGTGAGATTTTTTTCATGTTTTTGAAAGTCTTAAATGCTCACCAAGGCTGCATGTATTTGATCAAAAATGCAGTAAAAATGTTACTGCAATTTCAAATAACTGTTTTTATGTGAATATATGTTAAAATGTAATTTATTTCTGTGATCAAAGCTGAATTTTCAGTATCATTCTTCAGTGTCACATGATCCTTCAGAAATCATTCTAATATGCTGATTTGCTGCTCAAGAAACATATTATTATTAGTGTTGAAAACAGTTGTGCTGCTTCCTATTTTTGTGGAAACCTGACACATTTTATTTTTCAGGATTCACAGATGAATAGAAAGTTCAAAAGCAGACCATTTTTTTGAACTGTCACTTTTAATGAGTTTAATGCATCCTTACTCAAGAGAAGTATTACAAAAACACAGTGTACATTCTCACCTTTCTTTCGGGTTGACGTCGCTCAGGTGGAGAAGCTCGCACGCACGCTGTTCCTGTGGAAGATTGAAGTGCACGAGCAGAAGGAGAAGGTGTACGAGATGCGCCGCTGGAACGAGGCTCTGGTCGGTAACATGCTTCCAGAGCACGTCGCCCGACATTTCCTGGGCTCCAAGAAGAGGGATGAGGTGAGAAAATCCAGCCTGTCAGTCTCAGATTCCATATTTTACACAAATTCCCTCAAACTCAATTAACTTTTACACGCACACGTCCCAGGAGCTCTACAGCCAGTCCTACGATGAGATCGGAGTCATGTTCGCCTCCATCCCAAACTTCTCTGATTTCTATACGGAGGAAAGCATCAACAACGGCGGGATTGAGTGTCTGAGGTTCCTCAATGAAATCATTTCCGATTTTGATAGCGTAAGTAGTAGTAAGAGTATTTCACCCAGTTGTTGCTAATAGAAGTAGAAGTAGAGACGCTGTTATTTGTTTGCTCTGTGCTTTTTAGCTTTTAGACGAACCACAGTTTCGCTTTATAACCAAGATCAAGACTATTGGCAGCACCTACATGGCAGCGTCAGGAGTCACTTCAGATAATAATACTAATGGTTACACTTGTGTGAAGGTAAAGGAGCTACACATGAGTCCAGTATATCCATCTCGCTCTGATGAAACAGAGGTAAAGGATTTCTTGTCTGTCCCAACAGAAAGAAGAGATTTCAGAAAGGGAGCGGTGGCAGCACTTGGCAGATCTTGCAGATTTTGCTTTGGCCATGAAAGTCACGTTGATGAACATCAACTACCAGTCCTTCAATAACTTCATGCTCCGCATCGGTTAGTGGCCTGACATCCAGCTTTGTGTGAATGACACAACCATTATTACGCTTCATGTTCTCCTGTGTGTTTTCTCCATAGGGTTGAATAAAGGGGCCGTTTTGGCTGGTGTTATCGGGGCCCGTAAACCTCATTTTGACATCTGGGGAAACACTGTGAATGTCGCCAGTCGCATGGAGTCCACAGGGGTGATGGGAAACATCCAGGTGACGGGTTTCACATTATTTTATGATACTTCAGCATCAAAGAGTGTAGTAGCAATGCTAAAGACTGTCATATTTGATCTGATTATTAAAATGATATTTAGCTTGACTTTAGGTGAACTGCTTTGAAAGTAGCTTCCCCAACACTAGAACTAGAGCTATGGTGTGTTTTTGTACACCAACCCAAAGTTAGCATAACAGTGATTCACCCGTCAAAAGGGACAACGGGATTTTTCTATCGGCTTCTGGATTATTTCAGAAAATAAGTTCTATGACCAACAAAAGCTTATGACTCGTTTATACATGTTTTGTTCATCATCATGATCTTCACAAATGAACACAACTATAATTGCCATAAGGAAACTTTTGTAATAAAAGTAGTGTGCGCTTGTAGTGTACTTCAAATCTGAAAAGTGTATATATAAAAAAAAACTTGCAGATATATTATTAATAAAATAAAAGGCCAATTAAATGCGCTTTAAAAAAAGGCACCTTCATGATTGTTTCTTATACAACCTTTGCACTGTAATAATGTCAAATTAAAAGTTTTACTTTAGATGTACTAAAGTGCAACTTAATCATTACATGACATGCAAGTTTCAAAAGAAATGCCATTCAAATATATTTTAGTTTATTATAAATGCTTGTCAGTACATTCAGCTGAAAGTAATTACATACATGAAATTACATACAGTTGAGGTCAAAAGTTTACATACACCTTGCAGAATCTGCAAAATGTTCATTATTTTACCAAAATAAGAGGGATCATACAAAATGCATGTTATTTTATTTAGTACTGACCTGAATTAGATATTTCACATGAAAGATGTTTACATATCGTCCACAAGAGAAAATAATAGTTTAATTTATAAAAATGACCCTGTTCAAACATTTCTTAATACCGTGTTGTTACCTAAATGGTCCACAGCTTTTTTGTTTAGTGATAGTTGTACATGAGTCCCTTGTTTGTCCTGGACAGTTAAACTGCCCTCTTCGGTTATTCTTTGGTTTTTCAGCATTTTTGTGTATTTGAACCCTTTCCAGCAATGACTGTATGATTTTGAGATCCATCTTTTCACACTGAGGACAAATGAGGGACTCATATGCAACTATTACAGAAGGTTTAAAAGGTTTTGGAATTGGAAGATCAGGGTAAATTTAACTTATTTTGTCTTCTGGAAGACATGTAAGTATCTTCTGTAGTTTCTGAAGGGCAGTACTAAATAAAGAAAAATATGATATTTAGGCAAAATAAGTAAAATGTACACATCTTCATTCTGTTCAAAAGTTTTCACCCCGGCTCTTAATGCATAGTTTTTCCTTCTGGAGCATCAGTGAGCATTTGAACCTTCTGTAATATTTGCATATGAGTCCCTCAGTTGTCCTCAGTGTGAAAGGACGGGTCTCAAAATCATACAGTCATTGTTGGAAAGGGTTCAAATACACAAAAATGCTGAAAAACTAAAGAGTTTGTGGCACCTGAATTATTTTTCTGAAGAACAGTGGACAGTTTAACTGTTTCAAATAAGGGACTCATGAACAACTATTACTAAACAAAAAAACACAGCTGTGGATCATTCAGGTAACAACACACTATTAAGAATCAAGTGTATGAAAACTTTTGAACGGGGTCATTTTTATAAATTCAACTATTATTTTCTCTTGTGGTCTATATGTAAACATATTTTATGTGAAATATCTTATTCAGTACTAAATAAAAAATAACATGCATTTTGTATGATCCCTCTTATTTTGGTAAAATAATGAACATTTTGCAGATTCTGCAAGGTGTATGTAAACTTTTGACCTCAACTGTATGAAGATGAACTTAGGTTCTACTTACGTGGGTCAAAAAAGCACTAAAGTTTGGCTAATTGCATTTAATATAGATAATGAAACGATAAAAAAATATATTTTCAGTTCGCACTTATGTATATTAGTATTATTTCTATAATATAAGTATTTTTTTTTTTTAAAGTACACTACCGTTAAAAAGTTTGGGGTCAGTACATTTTTATTGTTTCTTTTTCTTTTTTTTAAGAAATTAATACTTTTATTCACCAAGGATGTATTAAGTTAATGATTAAAAGTTTATTAAAAGTTAATAATAAATAATTTACATTGTTATAAAATATTTATATTTTGAATAAACACTGTACTTTTTAAACTTGTTATTCATGAAAGAATCCTGAAAAACAAAATCACAGGTTCCAAAAAATATTTGGCAGCACTACTGTTGATATTATCCAACATTGATCATTCTAATAATAAATCCACATATTAGAATGATTTCTGAAGGATCATGTGACACTTAAGACTGGAATAACAGCTGATAAAAATTCAGCTTTTCATCACAGGAATAAATTCTATTTTAAAGTATGTTAAAATAAAAAAACATTATTTTATATTGTAAAAACATTTTGCAATATTACTGTTTTTTTTTTCTATATTTTTAATCAAATAAATGCAGCCTTGATGAGCATAAGAGACTTCTTTAAAGACTATTACAAGTCTTACTGACCCCAAACTTTTGAACGGTAGTGTATATTTCAATATCATTACAAATCTTCCAAAAAATGTTTCAATCTTTATTTAAAATCTACAACTTTTAAAGGATGAGTTAGAATAGTTAGCAGGAGTGTGTTTATAAACACCAAAAAAGCATCTAATGAGTATAAATTTACCTGTTTGGTGTGATTATGTTTAATGTCTCAACAACCTCTGCAGTCACATTTAGCGCTTAACACATCGCTAAATTGGGTTTTACTGATGTCTTAGAATATAATCTGAGATGATTTCAAATAAACCCAAGACGATGCAACTGGAAGTTCCAAAATCCAAGCTGTTTTCTGAGTTGTAGGCCTCATTACTGCAGTGTAAAGGCGATGGCTAAACAAACTCTGCTTCCCCCAGGTGGTGGAGGACTGCTACTGCATCCTGAAGGACTACGGCTTCCGCTTCGTCAGGAGAGGACCCATATTTGTCAAGGGGAAGGGAGAGCTGCTCAC
Source organism: Labeo rohita (assembly GCF_022985175.1). NCBI lineage: Eukaryota > Metazoa > Chordata > Actinopteri > Cypriniformes > Cyprinidae > Labeo > Labeo rohita. Next base: position 36,086,174 of record NC_066884.1, on the reverse strand, counting down.
CTATTTCCTAAAGGGACGTGAAAAACAAGGCTCCTTCATTAACGGCTCTTTTGTCACCCTGCCGCACCAAGTGGTGGACAGCTCTTGACCGACACGCACACACATCCTGTCGTACATAAAACTCTTGCTCGCGCACACCTCACGTCATACCTCTTCTGCCGAGTACATGTGCTCCAGTAATTAGTACTTTCAAATGTGTTTTCTCTATTTATTAGGCTGAGGAAAGAGATGCTGGTGGGAAACGAGAGAGAGACTTTCTGTTTATATAAGAGAAGTACTATATAATATACATTTTGGAAGTGTGCACAGAGACGAATGAATGAAGCTGAATGATTTTATTAGGTTGCTAAAGTGATTAAAAAGGTTGTTTTTAAACTCAAACCACACCGAATACAATGAACTGTATATTACACGCCGCGCTGCTCAAAGGAACCGATGAATTACCTATTTTTGTTCTTCTTTCATTTGAAATGCTTTTGTTATTTAATCCTTTATTTAAAGATTACCCTAAAAGTCCCAGATATATCTGAATGTTGTTTGCAATTGAAAAGCTACTCCGAATGCCTGTGTAGGAAAGCGTACTGACTGCCTTTGCCTCTTATGAAAGTGTGTGTGTGTGTGTTTATGCATTTCTAAAGTCTACAGTCACCTTTTCTTTATTTTTTAGACTTTCAGACATTCACATGCGGGTTCGAAAGTCTGAGACCACATTAAATCATGAGTTTTAACAAATACAGTTCTAGGGTTTTAAAACTCATCAAATATCTAAAGAAATGAGAATATTTAAAACACACAAAAAAAATGCTGTCAACGTAATTAGTAATGAAAAATATTCTTTTAAATTATAAAAAATAAAAATAAGCACTTTCACTGTCGGTCTCCGACTTTTGGACCCCGCTATATGTCCTAGTGTTCCTCGCGTGCCAAATAGCCACTGTGTGTCAGTTTGTGGTACTCGGAGGACATAAGTGCAGCAGGGGTGTATGAGTATCACTGTGAACGGGTTCATTGTGTGCGTCATTCATGGGCAGTATTGCAGGGATGAATGTTTCTTAGTTCAAAATATATTCCCCACGGTGTCTTTCCTAAAAGATTAGATGAATGTGCAATAGTTTATTCTTTTACGGCATTCTGCTCTCCAGTACAGATTTACGAAGAGCCCTCCTCTCCTGGCAAGTCATATTTTTATATTATGATGTTGTAGTTAAAGAGTATTGTACAAAGAGACGGGACGTTAGGCTGGATCGGTGTGTCTTATAAACTGGCCAAACAGTTCATTTATTACCAGTGGCAGGGACCTTCTCTGTCATTAGGCAGACGTCCGTTTGATTTTGACTTTGAGATGTTGAAATGGTTTATGAAGGCATGACATTGTGGCCGATCGCTGTGGTTTGATGCAGGATTTTGCTAAAATTTGATATTTTTGAATTACCCTTAGATATGGAATAAAATGGCACTTTGAATGATCTGTTACCTAATGCTGTCTGCGTTCATTTTTATTTAAATGTTTACATTTTAAATGTGTTTTTTAAACTTATTCAGCAAAATGGTTCACCAAATACCATAGCTACTCCAATTATTGCTACTACAGTAAAACTTTGATAACATGGCATTGGTACACCAACAAAATAATTAATATATATAAAGTTGTGCTGTATAACTCCCTTGCAAAATTGTTAAAACCAGCCTAAAATGGTTTGCTGGTATGGTTTTAGATAAGATTTAGCCACTTGTACTGGGATACAAAGACCAGTAAACCAACTTTTTTTAGCAGGGTCATAAATGGAGAACATTTTAAAGCACTGGTTTTTGCTTTCCTGTTCCCAGAAGTTTCCCCATTTTACAGCATGTTCACAGCACCTCGCAAACACACTGCAAAATCCAGACCAGCTTTCAAAAGCACAAACAAAATAAAAAAAAAATCTGCTGTAATATTTGTGTAACACTTTATTTTAAGGACATATTCTCACTGTTGATCAGTGTTGCCAAGTCAACAGTTTTCCCGTGGAATTTCCCTACTGTAACACTGTTGCTGTGGGTTGTTTTTCATTGTTTGTGAGTTGAAGCGTATATTTATCCCCTGTAATGCTAACTTTACCCTGGGAATCCCACCAAAAAAACATGTATTTTACCCCTCGAAACTCCACTGGGCTACTTTTGAGTAGCTATTGGGCAGGTTTTGTTGTGAAAACCTGGCAACCCTGCTATTAACTAGCATGCATATTGGCTGTTTATTATTACTTACAAAGCACATATTAATGCCTTACTCTGCATGACCATACTTTAGATCCCTAAACTAAAACTGAGCTACTACCTTACTAACTATTAATAATCAGCAAATTAGGAGTTTACTGAGGCAAAAGGTATAGTTAATAGTGAGACCTTTAAAATAAAGTGAGATCAATATTTGTACATACTTTACACAGTATATTCAGTTTTTGAAAATTAAATATTAAATACAATGAGAAAATGTTTAAAATGTTTTACAATAATTTTTAATTAATTAATATAATTAATTATATTTATTTAATTATTTATTACTATTAATATTTATTTACTATTTAAGACATAGCCCTGATTTTTTTGATGAACTGGCTCTAAAACCATATAAAAGTGTATGAAACTCAAAAACAACAACAACAAAAAAAGTATTATCCCCATTTTTAAATTCACAGATAATGACATTAGGACAAAATGCCCCTGGTTTCCATTTCAGAAGTCTTGTCACAAAGTCTTTAAAATTCCTTCTCCAAAGGGCAAAGGTCATGCCAGGTATAGCACAGCTATAACACTAAACAAAAACATACCAAAAACACCATGGTATTACTATAGATTTATGGACACAGCTTACTTATTTTATATTTCGAAACACAGCAGTACCATGGTATGTATGTATTTAGTTATTAATTTACATACTACTAATATTTTTAGCAACAGCAGCAGTAGTAAATATTGGTAGGCCTATTTGCCACGCAAATACATTCATACCAGCATTATCAGTAATGGTATTATTGGATACAAAACTTTTCTGTAAGTCCACTTAAGAAGTACCATGTTAATACCTAGGTATTAACAAGCTTGTTGTAATTCCACTTCGTGGCGTTCAATACTTATCATTCAGTAAGCATTAAAGTATCACTGTATTACAGTCTCACAGCGTCAGTACATTTTGTTACAGACTGTAGAGGAACAACTTGAAGCCAGCAGCACTTGGCTTGAAAGTGTCTTTATGATTCTATAGAGTTCAAGGTTGTTGCGGCGCTTCCGGTGACGTCATCGCGCACCGACCGACGTCCATAATGGACTTGCAGCTGTTCTCTGACAAACAATAACAAGAGCAGCGAGCGAACGACGGCGGCGGCTTCCGTGTCTGTAATCGCGCTGATTTTGAGCCTGTGAGGCGTCTCGACTCTGACATTCCCGGCGAGGAAACTCTGGCCTCCGCTGCCTCCTCGTCCGACTCGGAAACCGGCGGAGCTTCGCCGCCCCCGCGGAAGAAAAGCCGAGGCTCGGCGGCGGAGGGAGCAGGAGAGAGCGGGGCGTCTGCTGCCGGGATCACGGGCCTCTCTGCGGCGTCTCTCCCAACCCCCAACCAGCACTCGGCCATCCGTCCCAATAACAGCTCGCAGTCGCGCAGAGCCGCCACTGTAAACGCTTTTTATAACATGCAGGCCAACGGGACAGGCGGACAGGAGCCAGAGCCGCAGCTGTCCTGCAGGAACGGAGAGTCCTCGTCCTCCGCCGCGGGAGCTGTGCACTCCAACGGGCTGCTGTCCTCCGCTAATAACGGGCTGCCGTCCACCGAGAGCCCGGCGTCAGACACCAGCATGAAGAAGAAGAAACGACTGTCCCAGAGCGACGAGGATGTGATCAGGCTCATTGGACAACATCTACACGGGTTAGGACTCAAGTAAGTGAAGCTTTATCGCGTTGTCGTCGGGTTATTATTGGATTGGTCAGATGAGATGAAGCCATGATGCTGTCAGTGCGGCTTTCGCGATAGTGTCAGCGGTGTGTTTGTGCTTTCACGGCGGTGACAGTTGTGTTTTTCGAACGTGTCACTGATGTTTTTATGTTTTAACGGTTATGGCACCCGTGTTTTTGTCCTGTCACGATGGTGTCGGTAGTGTTCTTGTAACATGTCCGTGCTATTGTTGTCATAACAGTGGCAGTGGTGTTTTGTTGTCATGATGGTGTTTTTGGACCATGTCCGTGGTGTTACTGTTTTTTAATAACCGTGTCAGTGGTTTTTCTGTGCTTTCATGATCTTGTCATTATTGTTTTGTTATATTTTCTTGGATTTCAGTGGTGTTTTTGTGCTTTCACGACGGTGTCAGTAGTGTTCTTGTAACATGTCAGTGCCATTATTGTTTTCATAACATTATTAGTAGAGTTTTTGTTGTGATGATGGTGTCAGTAGAGTTTTTGAACCAAGTCAGTGGTGGTTTTTTTTTAGCAGCAGTGTCAGTGGTGTCTTTGTGTTGTCATGATGTGTCATTACTATTTTCTTAGATTCCAGTGGTGTTTTTGTGCTTTCACCACGGTGTCACTAGTGTTCTTGTAACATGTCAGTGCTGTTATTGTTTTCATAACATTGTCAGTAGAGTTTTCGAACCATGTCAGTGGCGTTGTTTTTTTTAGCAACAGTGTCAGTCCTGTTCTTGTGTTGTCATGATGGTGTCAGTGGAGTTTTGTAATATGCCAGTAGATTTGTTTTAGATTTCAGTGGTGTTTTTATGCTTTCATGATGGTGTCAGTAGTGTTTTTGTACTATGTCAGTGGTGTTATTGTTTTTTTTAATAACAGTGTCAGTGGTGTTATTGTATGTTCACGGTGGTGTCAGTGGTGTTTTTGTGCTTTCATAATTGTGCTATTAATATTTTGTAACATGTTAGTGGAATTTTTTTTTTTTTTTTTTTTTTAGGTTTCAGTGTTTTTGTCTTTTCATGATGGTGTCAGTAGTGTTCTTGTAGCATGTCAGTGCTGTTATTGTTTTCATAACCAGCAGGGCTTTTGTGCTTTCGTGTCAGTGGTGTTATTGTGTTTTAATAACCGTGTTAGTAGTGTTATTTTATTTTCATGGCGTTGTCAGTGGTCTTTCTGTGCTTTCATGATCTATTTTGTAACATTTTCTTAGATTTCAGTGGTGTTTTTGTGCTTTCATGACGGTGTCAGTAGTGTTCTTGTAACGTCAGTGTTGTTCTTGTTTTCATAACAGTGTCAGTAGAGTTTTTGTGTTGTGATGATTGTGTCAGTAGAGTTTTTTTAACAATGTCAATGGTGTTATTGTTTTTTAACAACAGTGGCAGTGGTGTTTTTGTGCTTTCAAGATCATGTCAGTGCAGTTTTTGTCATTTATATATATATATATATATATTATTGGTTTTCATTGGTGTTTTGTGCTTTTATGAAGATGTCAGTCGACTTTTGTCTTGTTATTTTCATAATCATGTCAGTTGTGTTTCTGTGCTTTAGTGACCGTGTCCGTGGTATTTTGGAACATGTTGGTGGACATTTTAGTTTTGAGTGGTGTTTTTGAGTTTTTACGACCATGTCAGTGGAGTTTTTGTTTTTCATTATGTGTCAGTATTGTTTCTGTAACATGTCAGTGCTGGTATTCTTTTCATAATGGCTTTAGTGGTATTTTGGAACATGTTGTGGATTTTGTTTGTTTTCAGTGGTACTTTCATGGCATTGTCAGTTTTTGTGTTTTTATGACAGTGTCAGTGGTGTTTTCTGCTTTAATAATAGTGTAATAATAGTGACTTCTATGATGTTGCAGCGGTATTTTTGTATTTTTATGCTATTGTTGCTCTAAACTGCAAGACACACTATTATGTAATATAATGTTTCTTTAGCAAATAGAGTATAATTTAACATTGCTGTAGAACTCAAAGACCTTCATATAACAAAAAGAAGAAAATAAAAAAAAGTTGCAAAAACACCTATATTTGTGTTTATGCATATCTAGTGTATTAGGGACAGTCGTGGCCTAATGGTTAGAGAGTCAAACTTGTAACCCAAAGGTTATATATTCGAGTCTCAGTATGTCTTGCCTAGCATAAACTTTGCTGTTGTCTTTTGGCATAGAAAAGCAGGTAAATTGGTGCTCTGCATGGTTTATAGCGAGTTGATTAGGAGTAGTGTTCCTTTCTAGGAAATGACACGTTCTGGAGTTTATATGTTAATTATTGTGTTCATGAATCAAACACTGACTTCTTGTTGCTAGGAGATTGGTGCTGTGTGAGTCTGCAGGAGTAAAGTCTGAATCAATTCTCTAATCCTGAGGCGATCTTGTGAAAGGAGTATTAATCCACCTCACAGTATTCATTAACATCTTTCTTTTTTCTTGTTTCAGTCAAACTGTGGACCTGTTGATGCAGGAGTCAGGCTGTAGACTTGAGCATCCTGCTGCTACCAAGTTCAGGAATCATGTGATGGAGGGAGAGTGGGAAAAGGTGCGTCTTCATGTAGCCAGTCAAGGAAATATCTTAACAATACAGAAGGGAAAAAACAGTTTGTGGCATGCAGATGGGAGACAACTGGAAAGCTTTGTTTACTCTCGACACAATGAAAGGAATTTTTTAAGCACTGTAGAGGTACCATGGTACAGTGACCACAGATTTTAATAGTGTTACTGAGTGACTGACACACATATGTGTCCCAAAGCATAGAACTAACTTAGTTTAAAGAATGGCGTGGTGTTACTCTGATGCATATCTGAATAAAAAGCATGATGGCTGTTGTCATAATGATGTCAACCTTTATTCGTCTCCGTAATCATCCATATTTTTAATCACTAAATTTTAAGCATACAAGTTGTTTCTTGTCATTAACAACGACACCTTTTTATAGTATACATGCTGTAGCTGAGACATGATGCATAATTATAGATTATGACCTGCATATGCAGCTGTCTCATAATTTAACAACAGGCTTCAGTGGCCAGTGAATAAGAAACAGTCTTCAGCTAAATTATTAAAGCAATAGTTCACCCAAAAATGACAGTTTTCTGAAAATGTACTCACCCTCTGGCTATCCAAAATGTAGATGAATTTGTTTCTTCATTGGAAGAGATTTGAAGAAATATAGCTTTACATCACTTGCTCACCAATGGATCCTCAGTAAATGGGTGCCGTCAGAAAGTCCAAACAGCTGATGAAAACATCCTAATAATCCAAAAGTAATCCACACCGCTCCAGTCCATCAAATGAAGAAAAAGATGCATGTTCGTAAAAAAACTAATCTGTCATTAAAGGAGAAGTCCACTTCCAAGATAAAGATTCACATATAATGTACTCGCCCCCTTGTTATCCAAGATGTTCGTGTCTTTCTTTCTTCAGTTGTTAAGAAATTGTTTTTTTTCTCCATATAATGGACTGATATGGTGCCCTGATTTTGAACTTCAAACGATCCCAAATGCGGTTGTAAACAATCCCAGGCCAGGGAAGAATGGTCTTATCTAGCGAAACGTATTTTCGTTAAAAAAAATACAATTTAAATAATTTTTCATCTCAAACGCTCGTCTTGTCTTGCTCTCCCTGAACTCTGTGTATTCTGACTCAAGTTAGGGTATGTCCAAAAGCTCTGATCATATTTTCTTCCTCAACTTCAAAAATAAATTCAAAATCATCCTACATCACTACAGAAGTACCGACCCAGTCTTTGCAAAGTGAACATGCAAAAAAGATCAAACACCCTTAACAAAAAAGGTAAAACAGCGATATAGGATGATTTTGAAGTTGAGGGAGAACATGAGAGTTTCAACATACCCTAACTGTCATGAACCGGAGCAAAAACAGTTCAGGCAGGGTAAGACAAGACGAGCGTTTGACATTATAAAGTATATAAATTGTATTATTTCTATGAAAATAACCGATCGTTACGCTAGATAAGACCGTTCTTTCTCGGCTGTTTACAACTGCATTTGGGATCGTTTGAAACTGCTTTAAACTGCATTTTGGAAGTTCAAAATCAAGGCACCATATCAGTCCATTATATGGAGAAAAATGCTGAAATGTTTTCCTCAAGAAACACTATTTCTTTATGACTGAAGAAAGAAAGACATGAACATCTTGGATGACAAGGGGGTAAGTACATTATATGTGAATCTTTGTTTTGGAAGTGGACTTCTGCTTTAAGATGTTCTAGCTTTAAACTGTCGCTTTTGTCCAAAATATCCATAATCCACAATAACACTTTCTTCACTGAAAAAGTCTTCTGGTCTGAATCAGGAGAGAAATATGCACAGATCAAGCCAAAACAGCTCAGTGGGTGGATTGTGACAAGAGCAAGTGTTATTGTAGTTTATGGACTCTGATTTGGCCATTTTTTGGACTCTTATTTAAACCAAGAGATGGTTTGAAGTTCAAAAAACGTCATAATGATGGATTTGTTTATGACAAACATGCAGCTTTTTGCTTCACAAGATGTTAACTGATGGACTGGAATGGTGTGGATTACTTGTGGATTATTGTGATGTTTTTATCAGCTGTTTGGACTCTCATTCTGATGGCACCCATTCACATCCATTGGTGAGCAAGTGATGTAATGCTAAATAAAGAAACAAACTCATCTATATCTTAGATTGTCTGAGGATGAGTATATTTTCAGCAAATTGTCATTTTTGAGTTACATATTCTGTTAAAACAGTTGTTAACAGAAGTGGAACCAGAATCATTAAACCACTTTTGATTCCCATCAGTATTTAGTAGGATTACACCTTATGGGCGTTTCTAAACTTTGCCCATTTTGTATGTAATGGTCATATGGGTCACAAGCCAAACAAACAAGGCAAGGGTTTGTCAACTTGTAAAAACTAAGTTAATCTGTCTGTGGTTTCTAACAGGCTGAGAGTGACCTCAACGAGCTGAAAGCACTGATGCATTCACCCAGCGCTGTGGTGGTAAGAGTTCAAAGTCCTCTGAACATCTCCACCATCCGTTTTATGAACATGCTGATTGATTTTCTCCTGTGTTGTTCAGCGGATGAAGTTCCTGCTCCTGCAGCAGAAGTATCTGGAGTATCTGGAGGACGGGAAGGTTCTAGAAGCACTGCAGGTGCTCAGAGCCGAACTCACACCCCTGAAGTACAACACTGAGCGCATCCACGTCCTCAGCGGGTATCATACCTCACTCCTATTTTGGTTGCATTAGGACAATGATGTCAGTTCCTCATTTTATTTCTATGACATTTTAGGTGTCCTATCATGAGAAAGAAACTTTACTCTGACCTTTGAAAGAAATGCTGCCTGTATGCTCCTACTCCTGTTATGGAGGCTGCAGATAGCGAAAAAAGCTTTTTAAAGCCCTCCAAAGAATTGGGTACTGGTAGAACTTTTACTAAAATAGTACAAGTATATGTCTGTTTGTATGTTGTTTTTTTGTTACAGTTTCTTTTAAGGTGAGGTTGTTACAGTGTCATAAGTACTGAGTAATATTAATTAGCTACGTGTATTTTCCATATGGTTAAGATTAGGGTTTGGTTTAGGGTTAGTATCTTGTAATTATGCATCATTTTCTGTTATTACTATAATAAGTTCATGTAACGTAACTACATCATCATCTAAGGTTACTTTTTTAGGTTGCTTGCCAAAAGCAGCAAAGCTCTGTTTCTCATTTTACTTGTAAAAGAGTGTTCACACATTTTTAAAGTCAAGATGAAATCAAAATTAAATCAAAACCAAAGTTCCTCTGTCTTTCTGAAATCAAGTCCCAACCTACTTTTGTTCTGTTTCTTTTGGAAGTATGTCATCTGTTGCAAAAGGTGATGTCGTGTTGACTTTAAAGGCACAGCAGCAAAAAATGGCCCATTTATTTTCAAGAGTCAAGCAGGTCATAAAACTTAATAATCCTGCACTGAGGTTTAAAATCAGTCACAATTATTATTAACTAAAAGAGCACAATATGAAAACACTTTCATTACGTGCAGTTAAAAGAACTTTTAAAATGATTTTGGTTCAGCCAGTTGTAGCAAATATTTCTCATTTTTGTTTACTTAGTACTTGTATAAACATTTGAATTATTTAAAAAGTAATAATAAAAATTTAAATGACTAAAACAAATGAAAATTAAGTAATTGTGACTTTTTATCTCACAATTCTGACTTATTTTGTCAGATTGTGAGATATAAAATTGTGAGATATAAACTTGCAATTCTGAAAAGTCAATTTTTTTTAGCTCACATTTCTGACTTTTTTTTTATTTACATTTGTAAGTTTATATCTTGCCATTTTGAATTTATGTCTCGAATTGTGAGATAAAGTCACAGTTATTTTTTTTTTTATTCAGTGGTGGAAACATGCTGCCATAGAAAACAGAAAATATATTTTAAAAAATATAATTCAAAATATTAAAAAGTATCATAGGATATTAATTATACCAAAATAACACTTTCTCAGTGAGAATAGTAGGAGGGTGTAATCATGATATGATTAATATGATTTGCAGAATGTTAATGCAGATTGAGAATTTAAACTTTCTGTGTCCCACGTGTCATCTCATCTAATGAACACTTTAATTTATGCTCCACAGTGACTAACAAATGAGGCATACGACTTTAATTGAAGTTTAATAGCTCTGTGGCTCCAGCCTTGTTTTGTCAGTGTGTAGAAAGGATTCAGATTTTGCGATCCACTGTGCAGTCGAAGGCCTGTTGTTGATGATGCTGTCTGTTTGTGTTTCTGCTGTAGGTACCTGATGTGCAGTCATCCCGATGACCTGCGTGCTAAAGCTGAGTGGGAAGGGAAAGGGACGGCGTCACGATCCAAACTCCTCGACAAGCTGCAGAGTGAGTTCACATAAACGCATACGGTTCAGTCCTGTCGTCCTGCTGTGATCATAAAGAAATATGCTTGTGTGGTAATTTAAGGGAAATATTATTAAATGGTTAAAGGAGACTTTCAGAAATATTCTGTGATCAAGCTTAGACACTTGATCATATTATTTTATTTGTTAATGATTTGATTAGAAAGAACATAAACATGTTTCCTATTAGGAATGAAACAAAAAGCTGAAGCAGGATGTTGAGGTTAATTTTGAATGTTGCTATCTTACTGTAATTTGAGCAAACAGGATGTTTTAACAACTAATTCCACAAAGCATCACAGAATTGATCAGATTCACTGCTAAACCTTACTGATGTTTGTGCTGTTAATGTCACTTCCTGGAGGATGATGTCATTCAGGAACTATTGTTAGTTAGAGGGATATTGTAAAAGACATGCAATACTGGGGAAACCTGTTCTCAGTCGAAAATGACAGACCTTTTAAAAATTGCATGCCAATCTCCTATATATATATATTATACACAAACATTTTATTTTTTAAATCACAGATTTTGTATTTATTTTTTTTAACTGATTGATGACAGGCCTTATTGATCTAAGATTATATATCTTAATTTTTTAGTTTAAAAAAAGCAACATTTCCATATTGTTTTGTTAATATTCACTAAAGGCCTATGATCAGTTCGTTACAAAAAAAAAATACAAAATCTGTGTTAATAAAAAGAAAACTTAATTAATAGTCCAATATTTGGTAATAATTTTGTAGGCTGATTTTTGGGTGGGAACATAACAAATGCAACAAAATGGTGTCATAAAGTACAAAAAGTATTTTGTGAACAAAGGCTATAGGTTTTAATTCAATTCGATAACATTAACATTAACTAGCATTTTCTGGAAAAAGGAAATCCTCTCTGGGTCACAATTATTTTAATACAATATGTCCATGTCAGTGTTTTGCTTAAAACATTTCAATGGACTACTTGCACTAAGCCTCGTGACATACTTCCGTTTTGAAATCGTAGGGCTCAGTTATTTCCGGTTATGTACATTTTCAATGCGCTGTAATCATGTAGTTGACTTAAACGTCTATTAAAATGAGATTTCGCAGGATGATTTCCAATTCGCAAATTTTCAGAGACAGGAGAAAACATATTCTGATAATTATTGCGTATATAATTATCCAAACTCAACGGAATGTGAAGTTTTAATCCAACATAAACCGATCTGAGAAAGCGATGGCTAGTAATCATAGATGATTGTTCACCACAGGGTGCCAGTGATCTATAGTGGCCTAATCGCAATGCTGCAGTTTGTGAGATCTGATGAATAAGATCATAATGATCCTTTATTTATCTGTATTAAATATGTTAGTCACTATTCTGTGTCATATTCTGTCATCATTTCACTGCATGTAGTCTAATGCCAAAATATGAGTATTCAATCGTCGCACTGTCAGCGTGTTACTGTTAAAAATTATTTTAAGGTTTAACATCGTTAAATAAGGCAGTTACCGCACATTCATTCAGCCATTTTAAACAATGGAATAAGCAGTATGGGCTCGGAATAAGAGCGCCAAGGCACACAAACAAATTAGCCATGGTTCTACTACAAATAAAAGCAAAAAATGCAATTAAAGTTAAACCATATAACAACAAATTCATCAGGTATGAATTATGATCAGTAAAAGAAAAATGCTGTCCATGAGAATGCGGCAGATTAGTGGGGAAATGTATTTATTTATTATTCAGAATGCACATACCGAAGGGAAATATATTTATAGTAACCTTTCAGCAGGTTCAATATGATTCATTTTAACGCAGACAATATGATTAATTGGTTTTTTTTAAAGAAATGCCAGCCCTAAAATGTAGTAATAATCTGCGTCCTCATGAGAAACTGTCTGTATGTAGGTGCGCTGAACGCTAACCGGAAACTCCCGAGCCCTAACAAGTAGAACGCGGAAGTAGCTGTGCAAGTAGTCCATTAATAATGAAAATAAAAATGAAAAAAAGTATTACAGTCAACCCACTGAACAGTAAGATTTTTAATGTTTCTTTAAAGAAGTCTCTTCTGCTCACCAAGCCGGCATTTAATTGATCTAAAATACAACAAAAGCAGTAATATTGTGAAATATTTTTACTCTTCAAAATAACTGCTTTCTATTTGAATATATTTTAAAATGCAATTTATTCCTGTGATTTCAACTGTGAATTTTTAGCATCATTACTAAAGTCTTCAGTGTCATATGATCCTTCAGAAATCATTCTAATATGCTGTTTTGCCATTTAATAAATATTTATTGTTATTATTATTATTATTATTATTTATATTTAAAACAGTTGAGTACTTTTTTCAGGATTTTTTAAATAGAAAGATCCAAAGATCAGCATTTATCTGAAATAAACAGATTTTGTAACATTTATACACTATACCATTTAAAAGCTTGAAATCTGTATAATTTTAGAAATGAATGCTTTTATTTAGCAATGATGCTTTAAATTTAAAGTAATGATAAAGACATGTTGTTACAAAAGATTTCTATTTCAGATAGTTCTGAACTTTCTGTTCATCAAAGAAACTTGAAAACTTTATACTTGGGTGTTTTCAACAACAACAACAATAATAGTAATAATAATAATATCATTATATGTTTAGCAGCTCCTAGCAGCAAATCAGAATATCAGAATGATTTCTGAAGGATCAGTGACTGGAGTAATGATGCTAAAAATTCAGCTTTGCAATCACAGGAAAAAAATTACATTTTAAAATCTATTCAAATAGAAAACAGTTATTTTAAATAGCAAAAATATTTGTTATCATATTATGTTAATATGTTTAATGTTTAATATGTATAATATGTTTTTGTTGTACTTTGGATCAAATAAATTCAGGCTTTGTGAGCAGAAGAGACTTCTGTTAAAAAAACATTAAAAATCACAAACTTTTGACTGGTAGTGTGTATCGTAAATTCCTATAACTTTTTTTTATATTAGAACACCATGACAAATGTCAACGATTGCTTTAATTGCTTAAGTTATTTTAATTAAATTATTTGAAATTCACTCCACTGTTTATTTAATTGTAATAAGACTGTATTTCTTTATTTTAATATAATTAATTACATTTAAGTGATAAGGAATAGCTGTGCTATATTGTGATTATATTAACAAGTTGATAGATACACAAAAAAATGTTTTATTTATTTAGCAAATTCATTAAGCTGCTAGAAGATCTAGTCCTTGACAAAACTTATTTAAAAAAAAAAAAAAAAAAACACTTTTTTTTTTTTTTTTTACATGCTTTTTTTTTTGATGACTTGATATATGATAAGGGTATGAACATGTACTGCACAGAACTAATTCTCAATCTGAGAATTATTATGTAAACATTATTATTCACTTTTATATTATTTCTGTTCACTCTTCCTCTCTTCATCCCTTCTTTTGTTTTCTTTTGTACAGTTTCATGTAATTCTTTTTTCAACTAGGGTTCGGGTCAGTTCTATTTCAGTTCAGCCAATTCAGGAGATGAATTGATTTCGGGTGGTAACCTAACGAACGTGACGGACCGGCGTAGTCTCAAGTGCAAGATGTGAATTTCACTTGATGTCCTGTGTTGGCTGAATTCAGATGAAACTGAGTCTAACCCTTTGCGACCTCTCTGCTCCATCTCTGTGTCTGTCTCTCATGTCTCTCATACAGCGTATCTGCCCCCGTCTGTGATGCTGCCGCCTCGTCGTCTGCAGACGCTGTTGCGTCAGGCAGTGGAGCTGCAGAGAGATCGCTGTCTCTACCACAACACCAAACTGGACAGTGGACTGGACAATGTGTCTCTGCTCATAGACCACGTGTGCAGCAGGTACAGTTTGTTGAATTTGTATTGTCAGTGTTTATGCAAATGATAAGAACAAGATCAGATGTGAGTTCTGTTCCAAACTCTAGTGAGTTGTTTTGCTGGCTACTAGTATTATTTTAATATTTGGTAACACTGTAGATTAGGGAGCACATATTCACTATTAACTAAGAGTTTTCCCTTCAATAAACTCCTAATTTGCTGCTTATTCATAGTAAATAAGGTAGTTGTTATGTTCAGGTATGGAGTAGGATTAAGGGATCTAGAATATGGTAATGGAGAATAAAGCATTAAAGGGGTCATCAGATGCAAAGTTCACTTTTACATGTTGTTTGAACATTAATGTGTGTTGGCAGTGTATGTACAAATCTACCCTATAATGATAAAAATACATGCAGTGGTTTTTAATTAATCTGTAAAAATAATATCCCCTTTTTCAAATCAAGCCATTCTCAGATTCCTGTCGGTGTGGCGTCACACAGACAGAGTCCGCTCCCACGATAGTTGATTGACATGAGCGTCTTACCTCAGACCCGCCCTAAATCAGCT
Organism: Labeo rohita; assembly: GCF_022985175.1. Classification (NCBI taxonomy): domain Eukaryota; kingdom Metazoa; phylum Chordata; class Actinopteri; order Cypriniformes; family Cyprinidae; genus Labeo; species Labeo rohita. The sequence goes on along the minus strand of NC_066884.1, from coordinate 36,070,988 downwards.
GTAACAGTCCCACCGCCATTGTCCGACTGACAAGACAAGAATATCTCCGATTGAATGCGGCTAAAGTAAACAGGCTCGTCACTCCACAGAGAGAAGAGAGGGGCGGGGTGCGCAGAGCTCATTAACATTTAAAGCAACCTCGACCAGAACAAGATGATTTTTGCAGAGCTGATTTTGGCAAGGTAAAAAGGAGAATTTTTAACCAAAGTATATTATAGACTTTTCATTAAGACCCTAAAGAATCATATCAATTTGTGGAAAATGGGCATCCGATGACCCCTTTAATATGTGCTTTATAAGTACCAGTTAACATGTAGTATCCAAAATCCTAGTAATATGCATGGTAATATGCAAGTGGTTAATAGTGAATAGTGTTTCCTAATCTAAAGTGTTAACAAATATTTAAGTATTTATTTAATATTTTATGTTTTAAATTGTAGTTACAGTTTTAGTATATTGTCTCTAGTAAAAAAGTAATAGATTTAAAATGCATTTATTGTATACTAAGTATAGTTCAAGTCTGTTAACATATTTACTGACATATCGCTTGAGACTTACTGATATAAAAATTATAAAAAAAAAATTGTAATTAAACTTTATTTGGAGTACTACTTGCGCCCAATGCACATTTCTTAATATTAAGCCTAAAATATATTTTAATGTCACTATTGATGATCTTTAAATAATATCGTTCTTTAAATGCAAAATGTTTAGAGTGTACCTAAAGTACACTTGCAGTAGTTCCACTTTAGCACAATCAGATATACTTAAATATATCTTTGGCCGTAATCATGATATGGCTTATACTGATTTATTGAATTACAAAGCCAAACCAAACATGACAAGTGTGAACACACCCTTAGAGTGAAGTGTGGTGCTGTTTTCATTTACACGCATGCAATTTGGCGTCTCAAAACAGCTCAGTGAAGTAAATGCTGCTTCACATCTGCTTCTTGTCAGCAAGTGCTGTGCAAATGGGTTGCTTAGAGCATGCATTTGGGATCATTTAACAAGATTTTTAATGAGAAGCATTTATAAACTAGTTGCTGACAAAGGAGAAGCTTTAAGATGAAAAAAAAAAAAAAAAAAAAAAAAACGCTTAATTGTTTACCCTTTGAAAACTAAAAAGTCAAGATGTAAGTATTGGTCCTGTAATTTTACAGTTAAAATGCTATAAAATAATTATTTTAATTATTTTATATAATTATTTGTATTAAATACCTGATTAATTTTTTTCACAATAAAAACATAATTATTTTAGTCATATTAAATCCATTTAAAAAAGATTGTATGTTTTTACATTTTAGATGTATTGTTAGTTATGTGTTGAACATTAAAACGACTACTTCATTATGATCGTTGCAGCATCTGAGGAAATTTTGCATGCTCAAATTGTAGTTGTACCACAGCTTTATTAAAAGAGGTTTAAGTTAGTTCTTGTAAAGAGAATTCCCAAGGTTTTTTCCCCAAATTGTTCAGTGCTAAAAGTCTTCAGAGTAGTCATATTCAGCTATTTTCTATGCAGATGTGCTCCCCTACAGAATAACCTCAAATGAGTGAATATAGAATGACTCACCATTTGAGAGCAGAAAACACTGCATTTTTATTTTTTTATTTTTTTTTTGCTAGATTTTGATGCCCTATTTTATTTACTTGCCAGGTTTTTTATCATTCAAATTTGGCTGTGTGGTTAATAACACATTTTTCTGGGGTGTGACAAACTCAGAACACATATTTAATATGAGTATTATATTTAAAGTTTTACACGGATTTTAACTTGGCAACAGTGTATATCCCTCTAATACCAAAATTAGTGTGAAATTTCAGAGCAGTGGTCACTGCACCTGCAGCATCTGTATTTTTTTTTTCATATATATATATATATATAGGGCTGGGTATCGAGTTTGATACTTTTTAGTCACCAACCGAAATGCCTTGTTACTATCGAGTAATCTGAAAATCTCTGGTTGTTCGGTACCAAACTTCGATACCTAAGGGGTTAATCTCGTCAACGTCAGTGTGCCAGTAAGCCTGCAGCACCAGGTGTGTTCAACTAGAAGCGGCGCCATACAGATCCATTGGTGTTTGACATCCGTGAAAGCGATCCGAAAGCATAAGAAGCAGTCTGCTCTCTATAGCTCACTTGGTCCTGCGCAGAGCCGTGACAAAGTCGAACACACTTGCTAGTTTACACCGGTTACACTCATAGATGTGACTCAGGCTGTGGCGTCAAAGCATCACAACCCCCTTAGATGTAAGGTTTTTGTTTAAAAAATGAAAACCATCCTCATCCATACTGGCATTTCAGAAAAGATCTCTGTCCACACTACACGACCGAAAGTGTGCGTTATGTGATCATACATGCACACTGTAGCATGATGCTACATAAGACAGTAAATAAGATTTATATTCCGCTTTTACTCAAAACTCATTTTAAACCACCAGTGAGTGTTTGTAATAACTTCCATTCCAATGTGTGTTTAGGTCATGTAATGTTGTTGAAATATGTTATGTTCTTTGAGTCAGAACAGCGATTGCAGAAGAGAGAAGGCATATAATGTTATACATACTGGCAGACAGCGCTGGAAGGTGGTAGTGCTTGTCAGTAAATTAGTGGAAAATGAATAGAAATTATGATTCTGTCTGAGCTATGCATTTTAAAACGAACATGCACTAGTGTGAATGTAGCCTAACGTGTGAACTGAAAACTTTTTGAGCTTTATTAAAATTATTTTCACTGATTTATTGTGTTGGATATATTTTATTCCTTGGCTCAGGAGTCTTTGAATCTGTATAAACGTCAATAAGCTGGAAAAAAAATCTTGTTAAAATTGATTTAATAAAATTGGTATCGAAAAAAATATCGTTTAGGAACCAGTATCGAAGTCAAGGTATCAGTATCGGCATTGTTGTAGAAAATGCTTGAACGATACCCAACCCTACATATATGTGAGAATGTGTATTGTCGTTGTATTTGTCAGTATAGTCTAATATAGGTTCTTGTTCTTTAATGAATGCAAGTTCAAGTACAAGTTCAGCTCTAAAACGCATTGACTGTTATCTTCAGGAAACAGTTCCCCTGCTACACCCAGCAGATCTTGACAGAGCACTGCAATGAAGTCTGGTTCTGTAAATTCTCCAACGACGGCACCAAACTGGCCTCGGGATCCAAAGACACAACAGTCATTATATGGCAGGTTGACCCTGTGAGTGACCTTTCCCTCATTGCCATGCAATAACCGGTGCTAGGTAGATTACTGACAAATTGTAGTCTGTTAGTGATTCCAAATTACGTGACAAAAATAGTAATCAGTAGCGTAATCCATTACTCTACACATTTAAGGTAATGCAATCTGATTACTTTTAGATTACTCTTGTTTATCACATTAATTTTAATAGGATAATCTTGTACCATACTGATTGAATGTACCATTTATGAATAATTTATTGCTATTGTGTAAATAATATGTAATCAGTAATTTCGCTCATGATCCCAGAGTCTGATGGTCTGTGGTGTTTTGACAGGACACTCACCAGCTCAAGCAGCTGAAGACTTTGGAGGGTCATGCCTATGGGGTTTCCTATCTGGCCTGGAGCCCCGATGACACGTATCTGATAGCGTGCGGCCCGGACGACTGCTCCGAGCTCTGGCTGTGGAACGTTCAGGTGAGGGTCTGGCCCGCTTGGACACTGCTGACCCGCAGTCAGCGCTCAGATTCTTTCCACCGGCTCGTCTCGCGTTTAATTCGCCACTCTGTTTATCCAGACAGGGGAACTGAGAACCAAAATGAGCCAGTCCCATGAGGACAGCCTGACCAGCGTGGCCTGGAATCCAGACGGCAAGCGTTTCGTTACCGGAGGTCAGAGAGGCCAGTTCTACCAGTGTGTAAGTGCCGCTGTACAGTTACAGAGTTCTCGCATATAATTGGGTGAATCTCGTTAACAAATGAGATAGGTCATATTTCAACAAAAAAGTAAGAAGTCATAATGTATTAACTAACATGAACAAACAATGAACAGTACATTTATTACACTGTTTATTAATCTTTGTTAATGTTAGCTAATAAAAATACAGTTGTTCATTGTTAGTTCATGTTAGTTCACAGTTCATTAACTCAACTCGACTTTTGTTTTAATAATGCATTAGTAATTGTTGAAATGAATTAACTTAGATTAATAAATGCTGTAGAAGTATTGTTCGTTCTTAGTTCGTTAACTAATGTCTTTAGCTAATGAACCTTATTGTGAAGTGTTACCCATTTTTTTTTATCCACAGTTCTGCACAATATACTCTTTTCCAAGAAAAAAATGTCTTCCTAATTATTGATCAAACAAACAATTATTATAATTTTTATTAAAACCAGCTTGCATTAAATTCAGTGAAACCACTAAGTGAAATTACTTAGATTTTACTTAGAAAAAGGTGAAATTTCTGTGCATTAAAGAATCTTAATTATCTTTAATTATCTAAAGTATGCTTAATTGTCATTAAAAATGTCAAAATTCATTACAAATGAAATCTGAATAAATAATAAATATTGAAATAAATAATTCTCTCTCTCTCTCTCTCTCTATATATATATATATATATATATATATATATATATAATATAGTTTAAAATATACAGAAAAATATACTATGCTGTTCAAAAGTTTTTTTTGTGATGTTTCTAAAAGGAAGGTTTTTAAAAAAAAAAAAAAAAAAAACAGTTGTGCTGCCAAATATTTTTTGGAACCTGTGATTCTTATTTTCAGGATTCTTTGAATAACATAAGTAGTTAAAAACAACACCATTTATTTAAAATATAAATATTTTCTAACAATGTAAATCTGTGCTATCACGTTTTATTAATTTAACACATCCTTGGTGAATAAAATTATTAATTTCTTTCAGAAAACTGACCCCAAACTTTTGAACAGTAGTGTATATTCTTAGAAAACCTTTCTATTTTAAATAAACGCTGTTCTTTTTAACCTTTTCTTGATCAAAGAATCCTGAAAAAAGTATCACAGGTTCCAAAAAAAAATTATTAAGCAGTACAACTGTTTTTCATATTAAAATGATTTCTGAAGGATCATGTGACACTGAAGACTGCAGTAACAGCTGATGAAAATTCGCTTTGCATCACAGGAATAAATTATATTTTAAAATATATTAAAATAAAAACCATTATTTTATATTGTAATAACAGTTTGCAATATTACTGTTTTTTTCTGTATTTTCGATCAAATAAATGCAGCCTTGATGAGCATAAGAGACTTCTTTAAAAAAACATTATAATTCTTAGTAATCCCAAACTTTTGAGCAGCAGTGTATTTGAGTAACAATACAGTAAAAGCATAAATATCATGAAATTTTATTATATTTTAAAGTAACCATTTTCTATGTGAATATATATTAAAATATAATGTATTTCTGTGATGCAAAGCTGCATTTTCAGCATCATTACTCCGGTCTTCAATCACATGATATTAGAAATCATTCTAATATGCTGATTTGCTGTTCAAGCAACATTTCTTATCGTTATCAGTGTTGAAAACATTTATTTTCTTTGAATATAAAGTTTGAAATAAACAGAATTTTTTTTGAGCTAGAAATCCTTTGTAACATTATAAATGTCTTTACTGTCACTTTTGATCAATTTAAAGCGTACTTGGTGAATAGAAGTATTAATTTATTTAAAAAGAAATCTTACTGACCCCAAACTTTTTAACTTTTGTATGCGTGTATATTTTTTGCAGTGACATATGAAATCTTGACAGACATGTGGAGATTCACCCATTAAGAAGTATGGTGCATTGTAATGCACACATTGATAAGTGATGGTGAATGATGGTGTGTTAATGTTATTGATCAGGATCTGGACGGAAACCTGCTGGACTCGTGGGAGGGTGTTCGTGTTCAGTGTCTGTGGTGTCTGAGTGACGGTAGGACAGTGCTGGCCTCTGATACACACCAGCGCATACGTGGATACAACTTTGAAGATCTGACTGACAGGAACATGTATGTTGACTGCAGTATCATTCATAGATCCTGTTATGGCTTTTCTGAAAGTGGCTGTATGAATTATGTGGATGTGTTTGGTTGTCATCTCTCACAGAGTTCAAGAGGACCACCCTATAATGTCCTTCACCGTGTCAAAGAATGGACGATTAGCTCTGTTAAATGTCGCAACTCAGGTGAGTGTGAAAACACGGCTGGACGAACTGTTTTCAGTTCTTTGTTTTGAACTCAGGTGTTTCATAATGCGAAGGGTTTGTTTTGTACTAATGCCAGCCTTACCGATTTGTTATGCAAATCTGAACTTATGGTGTGATTCCATAAAGTTCTAAATTAAAGGTGTGTTCATGCCATGTCAGAATCACCATAATTATGATTTCAACTCATAAGTGCTGACATCCTCACAGAACTCATAATTGCAACTTGTAAACTTGTTCTCACTTGTACCACTGCAACATCATACAGAAACACTCGAAACTGCACTGGCTTCAGCAGTACAATGTAGTTAAGTAGTTACAGTGGTGGCCAAAATAATTAGAAGACTAGTATTTTCACCAGCCAAAAAATGGTTCAGTTCAAGTCAGTTTTTTCTATCTTTTGCTTTAGTGTATCAGTAGGAAATATCAGTATACATTTCCAAATGTTTATTTTGCCATTAAATGTAATAGTCCAGTGAGATCTGACAACAGCCAGTGCTCCACACAGAGACATGATCTCATCGTCATCCAGTCATCATGGAATGACATGAAGAAACAGAACAAACTGAGACTGACCAAATCCAGAAGAACTGTGGCAATGTCTCCAAGATGCTTCAAAAAACCTACCTGCAAAGCTACAGTACTGTTAAAAGTTTTAGGCACTTGTGTAAAAATGCTGTAAAATGAGGATGCTGTCAAAAATAATGTCATAAATAGATTCCATTTATCAATTAACTTCTTTTAACTAAATGAATCAACATTTGTTATGACTGTTCTTTGCATCAAAGGGGCTTTTGCCCTAGGTGCACTTGCACACAGTTTTTCAAGTAGCTATGCGGGTAGGTCTCTTAAAGTATCTTGGAGACGTTGCCACAGTTCTTCTGGATTTAGTCTGTCTCATTTTGCTTCTGTTTGTTTACATCATTTCAGACAGACCGGATAATGATCTCTGGCAGATCTCTATGTGGAGCACTGGCTGCTGTCAGACTCCTTGTGCAAACAAACGTTTCTCTGGATTATTACAACTAATGGCAAAATGAATGTTTGGAAATGTAAATTGATGTTTGCTACTGGCAGCAAAAAACTTTTTTTTTAGCTGGGGAAAATACTAGTGCTCTAATCATTTTGGCCACCACTATATTTTGTCACTATTGTTAAAGTCCCCATGAAATCAAAATTAAAGTTTTTTGGCTTTTGGTATGAATATGTTAACCTTAAGGTTATCTATAAGCTAGTGTGCTCCAAAACACTGACAAAATTCGCGTTTACAAAATATGAGCATTCAAAACTTAGTCTCTCACTTCCACCAATATGAATCAGCGATTTTGATGACATCACCCCACACTTCAGCTTCTCATCAAACTTTCTGTCCAGTCAAATGCTCTCTGGAGTCCAAAGCGTCCCGCCCCCTACACTATAAATAGACACTGAAGCTGGGGCTGAGATCGGTCACTTGTTCACAGCGTTAGCATTTTCTGTACGGTGAATGGCATGTAGTGCACAATGGAGGCGACAGGGAACGATTCAGACAGTGTAAATATGCTTTTGATTGGGGCAAATGAGGTCTGGTTTCGCGTTATGTCACGCGAACAGCGGCAGCGCGCACAGTCCAGAGATGCGATCGCACGGAGTGGATCATATACGCGAATCGACATACAGTACAGACCAAAAGTTTGGACACACCTTCTCATTCACTCATTCAAAGAGTTTTCTTTATTTTCATGACTATGAAAATTGTAGATTCACACTGAAGGCATCAAAACTATGAATTAACACATGTGGAATTATATGCATAACAAAAAAGTGTGAAACAACTGAAAATATGTCATATTCTAGGTTCTTCAAAGTAGCCACCTTTTGCTTTGATTACTGCTTTGCACACTCTTGGCATTCTCTTGATGAGCTTCAAGAGGTAGTCACCTGAAATGGTTTTCACTTCACAGGTGTGCCCTGTCAGGTTTAATAAGTGGGACTTCTTGCCTTATAAATGGGGTTGGGACCATCAGTTGTGTTGTCCGGAAATCAGGTGGATACACAGCTGATAGTCCTACTGAATAGACTGTTAGAATTTGTATTATGGCAAGAAAAAAGCAGCTAAGTAAAGAAAAACAAGTGGCCATCATTACTTTAAGAAATGAAGGTCAGTCAGTCCGAAAAATTGGGAAAACTTTGAAAGTGTGAGAAGGTGTGTCCAAACTTCTGGTCTGTACTGTATATTAAACATTTTTAAAACTACACAGCCTCAACATGATTATGATCACTATTTTGTTTTAGCAAGAGTTTCATATTGAATCTAGGGGGTAATCATTTAGACTGTGGCTGTCAAATGTGGCTTTACCGAGCTCAACGGCTGAGCAGATATAAATGAAACGCTTTTGGCTATTTTAAAGAGGGGGCGTGGCTGATTGATATGTCCCGTCCTGTTTTCCTGTGTCAGTTGAAAATATGTCACCAACACAACGCTGTGTGTTTCAAGGCACTTCAGTGGACCTTTAATGTTGTTATAATGCAAGAAAAATTTGAAAATAAATGCAATGCATACAATACAGTTTAAATTAGTTTCATGTATAAATAATTTGTATAATGACTTTCTTGTTTTTTTTTTCTTGTTTATTGAATACTCAAATTAAATGGATTCCATTTGGCATTATAGCTGCCATTGAAATGCTTAAACTGGAAAAAAAGTATTGTAGGATATATATTAACAAATTTCACTCAAGAATTCCTTTGTGGAAAACTTTGTTTTTCTACCTCCACAAGTGCATTATGTTGCCTTGTTTATCTAAAAGTGCACAATTCCTTGTTTTAAACCTAGCTAAAAGCCATGTGTTGACCGAAACACAGTAGACTTTAATTATATCTATATATTGTGAAATTGCGACATTTCCGTGTCAATCCATGTTCATTTTTACCGCGAACAATGCGCTGTTGCTTTTTAGCGCGTGCAGCACAGCAAAAATAGACTTGGTGTGGAAACAATCGCTGCACAGATGCACCGCTCCTGAAATGAAATGCTCTAATCCATTAACATTGGTGCAAAGGACAAGAATCTTAATGTTTTTTTGGAACCAAAAAAAACAAAAGAAACTCAGAAACATTAATGAACATTGATTAATAAATCAATAAATCTGTTTGTTGTAAGTAAAGTTAAAGGAGAAGTCCTCTTCCAAAACAACAATTTACAAATAATGTACTCACCCCCTTGTCATCCAAGATGTTCATGTCTTTCTTTCTTCAGCTGTAAAGAAATTATGTTTTTTGAGGAAAACATTTCAGGATTTTTCTCCATATAATGGTGCCCCGATTTTGAACTTCCAAAATGCAGTTTAAATGTAACTTCAAACGATCACAAATGCGGTTGTAAACGATCCCAGCCGAGGAAGAAGGGTCTTATCTGGCGAAACAATTGGTTATTTTCATTTAAAAAATGGCTCAAGACAGTTAGTGTATGTCGAAAAACTCTGATCGTATTTTCTCCCTCAACTTCAAAATCGTCTTATATCGCTGTTTTACCTTTTTTGTTAAGGGTGTTTGATCTTCTTTGCATGTTCACTTTGCAAACACTGGGTCAAGACCAGCAGTGATGTAGGATGATTTTTAAATGATTTTTAAAGGTGAGGGAGAAAATACGATCAGAGTTTTTCGACATGTCCTGAACCAGAATACACAGAGTTCAGTGAGAGCAAGACAAGACAAGCGCTTGAGATTAAAAAGTATATAAATTGTATTATTTTTGTTAAAATAACCAATCGTTTCGCAAGATAAGACCCTTCTTCCTCGGCTGGGATCGTTTACAACTGCATTTGGGATCGATTGAAGCCACATTTAAACTGCATTTTGGAAGTTCAAAATCGGGGCACCACATCCCCGGCCATTGGCAGGCATGGCAAAAAATTAGTTTTAGGCCCTGGTTGTATGTGTTAATGTTATTTAATAGATGTGAGCTAACATGAACTAATTTTAGAGTCCTTATTACATGTACCTACTGTAGTAATACCAGTAAATTATGCATAATTACATGCAACTATTACTAAACCAAACCCTAATCCTAACCCTATAGTAAGTACATTGCTAATTAATATTACTCAATACTTAAATCCGTAATTACACTGTTACAAAGAACTGTAAAATAAAGTTTAATTTAACCAACAATAAACTGATGGGTTTTTTTTTGGTTTTTGGTTGTTTGTTTTTTAACTAATATTAACAGATCAATAAACAGTGCAAAGACCTGTTTAAACCAAGAGTAACTGTAAATATCACTAAAATGATAGCTATATTATTTTTCACATTAGTGCACAATATCATTCTGGTTTTTCTAAGCACATGCCGCTGTCGTCTGCCGCTTTAGATCCTTCCACTCTTTAACGGTGCTCATTGTTAATTAACTGTAACTAATGGGACCTTTTTGTAAACTATTACCTAATTACCAATACTGCTCATCCATACTAGGAATGGTTGACTTATTACTCATGCAATAAAACATGTGGCAGTATAATTTTGTCTTAGCACTGTATGTTCCTGTCTTTAGGGAGTTCATCTGTGGGACCTGCAGGACCGGGTATTAGTCAGGAAGTACCAGGGTGTGACTCAGGGCTTCTACACCATCCACTCCTGTTTTGGCGGCTATAATGAAGACTTTATTGCCAGTGGCAGTGAAGGTAAGAACGGCTGCATCTCAGTGTAATGGACTGAACGCGTCCGGCAGAGATCTGATGGCATTTGTGATCTGTGTGTTCTCTCTAGATCACAAAGTTTACATCTGGCACAAGCGTAGCGAGCTGCCCATCGCCGAGCTGACGGGTCACACGCGCACGGTCAACTGCGTGAGCTGGAACCCCGTGCTGCCGGGCCTGATGGCCAGCGCCTCGGATGATGGCACCGTGAGGGTCTGGGGTCCCGCACCCTTTCTGGACTCCCAGGAGACCGAGGGGCTTACGGGTACGAACCTCTTCATCAGTCAAAATGCTGCTGAATTGATGTAAGTGGGTGGTTAACATGAAACTACTGAACTCCATCTAAAAATATTCAACTGGTAAACTAGAGAACAACTTTAAACAGCGTTTTGTTAATTGTCTCCTAATGCATGCTGTTTTTATGAGCTCATATGAGTAACAGATTATATGAAATATATGTACTGCGTGTAAAAATTCAGCACTAGGCCATTTAAAAATAACTAGCCAAGGCAAAAAACTAATTGTAAAATGAGCTGAAAAACCTTAATTGAATGAAGTAATGATCAGTTACTGTAACACATAATTATTCAGACACCAGATATAATTTTTTATGTTTTTTTACTAGTGGGTGCAGTACACTTTAGTTCATTTATGTAAGTGAGGATAACAAAATAAAGTAACTTGTGACACATTATATCCAAAAATTCTTCATACAGTGGACTGCCAGTAAAACTGATACACATTTAGGTCCAAAGATTGTTCAGACACATTGACCTGACCATGTTTTGCTTTATAGTAATATTAATATTGCTTTATATCAATATTAATATTAATAGGACCAAAAATTATTCAGACACATTGACCTGACCATGTGTTTTTTCTTTAATTGCTAATGCAACCTTTTTAGACCACATACTGAACAAAATTAAGCATTGCTTGGTCATTGGTCAACCTAAATTGATATCTAATTGTGTACATAAATTTAGTTGCTGACCGCTATTCAACCTAATTCATTACATACCTTTCTATCAAAGTTATCTGACATTATAAAGATGAATTTGTTCTGACACAGTTTAACTCTGAGTTCTTGTCATATTTTATTACCATTTTCTAAACTATAGCGAATAAACTGATAATGTGAGAAATGCTGAAGGTGTCTGAATTTTGATTTGACTGTATATGATTAAAAATATGCACTTATGTTAACCTACATTTTTTAAGGTTAATTTAAAAACAAAAAACAAAAACAAAGAAATGACGACAAATGGATAAGCAACATGTCAACTACTCATTTGAAATAGAGTAAATGTTAGCACAGATTTATTCAGCAAGTTGCCAAAGTTTCTTTAGTTCAACTTAAAAGTAGTTAAAAGGAAACAGATTAAAATTTAAACTCTATAGGTCCATGATCCAAAGCCAAGGGGTTAATTATTATTATTATTATTATTATTATAAATGTTAAAATAATTATACAAAATATTATATAAATATAATACAAAATTTGTATTAATTTATAAATTCAAAAAAAGTAAAAGCAAACTGTTTAAAAAAAAAAACTTTTAAAAAGTTAAAAATAAAACATTTCACATGACCATATTATTATAAAACAATAATAAAAGGTAAGTTATGAAAATGTTGTAAATGCAATTGTTTAGACATGCTTTTAGATGATTAAAATTGAATTATTAAAACAACAACAAAAAAATAATTCAGAAAAATCAACATTTTTAATGTCATCTAAGAGTATGAGTTGTAGTAAACATACAGGTGCATCTCAATAAATTAGAATGTTGTGGAAAAGTTAATTTATTTCAGTAATTCAACTCAAATTGTGAAACTCGTGTATTAAATAAATTCAATGCACACAGGCTGAAGAAGTTGAAGTCTTTGGTTCTTTTAATTGTGATGATTTTGGGTCACATTAACAACATTCTAATTTATTGAGATGCACCTGTATGCGTAATCACTGATATAATTATGAGAGGGTTTTTGGAAATATTTGAGTTTGAGAAAACTTGGTATAGACAGCTAATAAAAATTACAAAAATGCACAACAAAATTACTAAGACTTTAAAATTACCGTAAAAACAAAAAATTATTACAGCAAAATCTGGTTCAAAATATTAGCAAAAACTATAATGGTATCATCAGGGTTATTATGATACTAAAATAACCGTGTTGCATGCACACCCTCCAGTATTCCTTACTTATATTTTTCATTTTAAAAAAAATGTCTAATTAACAATGTGGCTGGTATAAACAGTAAATAGGATTTTCATTATACTATAAATTCAGTTGAAAGCTCACTGTTAAAAGCGTTTTTATATGTATGTGTCTATCTTCTGTACTGTAGTGAAAACTGAAATGCCATAAAATTAAAATTGAAATTTTGTGCCTGTTAGCTTTGAGGCTAAAATGTATTTGGTAGCGTACTCATTGTATTTGTACATTTTTAAAAATTCCTGTAGAAGTTTTCATAACCAATATGGCATTTCAACATGGAATTATATTGGAAAAATATTTTCATTTTGTGGTTTAACCACAAAATTGGTGTTGAAACTGGACTTAACAACTCTTAAATATGGTCTTAAACATGCTTCTGGAACTCAAATGGATTTCATTCAGATTCAGGAATTAAACTGAGCTTGTTTGTAATGTTGTGGTTTTGGTCTGTATCTCTGCTTCTGTTCTCCTGTAGAATGCTATAGCATGGACAGTTGATGTTGACTCTGGAGCAGATGTCCACTTTGGAAAACATACAGTGAGACACACTATAGACTTTGTGAATGAAGAACGAGAAATGAAGTAAATCTAATGGCAGACGGATGTTTTTTCCTGGCGATTTCACATCCCCACCCGCAGCGCAGCGGACACATGAAGCCGGCGGCTGCCCTTCACCATCTGACTTCACATCCGTGTGGCGGCACCAAACGGACACGCTACACGCCTCGCCCGAGGGCACGCCCCTCCTCGGCTCAAGCCCCTCCCCCTCTTCCCTACACTGCATCCTGAGTGGACGACTGCCTCCTGAAGCCACACCCACCCAAACACACACACACACGGACAAGCATCGTTCAGATCGTTATTTATTACGGCTTTAATTTATTATTGTGAATGAATCAAGGCCTCAGGCTTGCTTTGTGTTCTGTACAATATTCACTCGTCGAGGGGACAAAAAAAATGTGCAGACTCTCGCACGTGTCGGAGAGAGAACAAATCATATCTTTATTTTTCAGCATGAACTTCTTTTAGCCACCTCGTATGCTTGAAAGTAAGTGTCTTCACCAGCAGAGATATAAGATATTGTTTTCGTTTCCCTCACGACTATTTTAAATGACTGAATTTACAGGCATTTTTTAACAGATAGATATTCGTTTCGTTTCGAAAAGTCCAATCACAACCCCACTATTTTCATTGCTTATGGTACTTTATTCTGAGAGCGGGAAGTGATGGATTATTATTCTTTAGTCTTGAGATGTAAGATTTACGAAGAAAGACGCATAATAGGACAGGACAAAACAGGTTGTTTTTGGCAACGGGGTCGAAGACAAACTAAGCTAGGCTCGCTAAGACTCACAGCATGCTAATGCCACACGAATGAGCTGACGTCACGTTCCACATGTAAATACGGGCCTTCAGCGTGCGTACTTTGCCTTTGTTAGGTGTTCGTGACGTGCTCGAGGTCATTTTTGCAGTGAATGTTCAGGCTCTCGGTGTGAGGCGAGTGGTTTTGTCACGGTAAGTACGTCAGAACGGACTCCCATATGTTTCCGAGTTCAATTTCTATGATGTTCATCTGTTTTTGTTTTTTGTTTTTTGTTTTTTTCCCTCCTCTTTGGTCTCGTTTCCTCTCGTATGATCACATCTTCACTTTTTATTTTTTTTTTAAAGCTTTTCAGACATGTATATGATTGCTCATCAGCTTTTCTTAGTTTTATTGGCTTTTATTTTGGGTTGATTAATTTGTTTTGCTTCATTGCTTTTTCCCTTGTATTATCGTATAACGGATGTCTTGGCAAGTGGCCTCTTAAATGCTTTTTTCTATTGGTGAATTTCTTATACTTTCGTACCATATGACGCATTAGTACACGCAGGTGTACCCGTAATGATTTAGGTATTCAGAGTGTCATCACTCACCTACTATGATTTATTCTGTAATTATGTGCTCTTCATATGCATATATATGAAGAATCTATAGATATATAAATATATATATATATATATATATATAAAAATATGTGTGTGTATTTCTTGCCATGTATCCTCCCTTACAAATGTTAACCGTTTCTCACCTGCATCAGGTAAACTCCTTGTACAGGTTATTTGCTCCCTGACCAGCCGAACCTGTTCCGTTAGCGAGGAGTGACGCGCACAAACGAAAAGACAAAACAGGTGCATGCAGAAACACCCTCACACATATGCGAGATCTCACCGAATCGTGGTGTTGTACGTTCTGGTTTATGCAACTGAACTTTCCTTTCCTTCTGAATATTTGTGTTTCATTTCAGTCTTAGTTTGACTTTCTTGTGCTCTGAGGCGGTGTAACAGGCGGGGTGACGGTAACGGTAGCGCCCTGGTGGAGTTCTGGGCTACGACTAAGTTTATTGCAGTCAGGTTCTGAGGATCTGTTTTGCATTTCAGTGTGTTATTATTCTAAGTGATTGTACTATTATGTAATGTTCTGTAGGAGAGGTGTTATGTATACATACTTTCAATAAAGCATTCAGGGTTTTAAACTATCTGGAGTAAGTCCTCACTTTTGTTAGATGAGTGGTTGATCTGAAAGGAATGCTGATGGAATTTCTGTCATAATTTGGAATCCATCTTGCAGACATCAAATAAGAACCTGTTAGATCAGGGGTGCCCAAACTCAGTCCTGGAGGGCCAGTGTCCTGCAGACTTTAGCTCCAACCCCAATTAGACACACCTGAACCAGCTAATCAAGCTTTTTCTAGGCATACTAGAAATGTCCCGGGAGGTGTGTTGAGGAAGGTTGGAGCTAAACTCTCCAGGACTGAGTTTGGGCACCAAACCTGAGTTAGAAGAACCTGAATGTTTATGACTGTAAAGATTGTTTTAAGAGTGTTTAGTCAGAGTTATAGTTGGCTAAAACTAAATCAACACTAAAACCATTAACAAAATGTCTTGGGCTCAGGGGTGCCCACAGTCAGTCCTGGAGGGCCGGTGTCCTGCAAAGTTTAGCTCCAACTTGCCTCATCACACTTGACGGGAAGTTTCTAGTATGCCTAGGAAGAGCTTGATTAGCTGGTTCAGGTGTGTTTAATTAGGGTTGGAGCTAAACTCAGCATGACACCAGCCCTCCAGGACCGAGTTTGGGCACCCCTTGTTTAGTTGAAGCTTTGAGAAAAGTCAGTTTCTCTGAAAAACTGAAGCCTGACTGAATCATGTTTATGCAAATGCACAAACAAATGGCATTTTAGGCTGCCAAAACAGGCAGAGCCATCTGCCAATGTAAGTTGATGCTGAATGCCATTTCATCAAAATCTTTTGACTGAGGAGCGGCAAGCATCGACAGCCACCTATGCAGTGTTCTTTTACGTTATCTCAGGAAACCAAGGTTACGTTGGTAATCGACACGTTCCCTTATTGATACGGTTCACTCTCATTGCTTCAGTTTAGCTGACCATTTGTGGAACGAAATCCAAAAGCACCATGCTAAAAGCACAAAATAGAAACCCGTCCTGTGAGCCCAGCCGCAGGGTACTTAAGGTTAAGGGCTGTAATACAGTGTTTTTGAGTCCTGGAGACCCTCTGCACATTTTGTGTGTCTCCCTTGTTTAACACACCTGATTCAGATCATCAGCTCATTATGAGAGAGATCCATGTGCTGAACTGAGTGTGTCAGATAGGGGAGACATAAAAAATGTGCAGAGCAGTGGGTCCTCAGGACCAGGATTAAAAACCACTGCCGTAATAGGTTGCATGGGCTAATATTAGAGTGGAACTACAACTCACCCAGAAACTATGAGGTTTAGGTCATGATGCCCTAAAGCAGGCTCGACCACCACTAGGGTCATAGGCTGGTTAAAGGAGAAGTCCAGCAATTTACAGATAATGTACTCACCCCCTTGTCATCCAAGATGTTCTTGTCTTTCTTTCTTCAGTCGTAAAGAAATTGTTTTTTGAGGAGAACATTTCAGCAGTGTTCTCCATATAATGGACTGATATGGTCCCCCAATTTTGAACTTCCAAAATGCAGTTTAAATGCGGCTTCAAACGATCCCAAATGCGGTTGTAAACAATTCGCATATCTAGCGAAACGATCTGTTATTGTCATAAAAATAATACAGTTTATCTACAGGCAGTTCAGGAGTTCAGGCAGAGCACGACAAGACGAGCGTTTGAGATTAAAAAGTATTTAAATTGTATTTTTTTTATGAAAATAACCAATCGTTTCGCTGGATAAGATCATTCTTCCTCGGCTGGGATCATTTACAACCGCGTTTGGGATCGTTTGAAGCCGCGGTTAAACTGCATTTTGGAAGTTCAAACTTGGGGCACCACATCAGTCCATTATATGAAGAAAAATCCTGAAATGTTTTCCTCAAAAAAAAACAGTTTCTTTACGACTGTAGAAAGAAAGACATAAACATCTTGGATGACAAGGGGGTGAGTACAATATCTGTAAATTGTTGTTCTCCTTTAAGGTGAGAATATAAGTGCCTTAAGGGCAGAGACGTCCAAGCTATAAAACCTGGCAAAGGTAGATGGGGAGGACCAGCCAGCTGCTGCACAGATGTCATCAATGAAGAGGCCATACCCCTGGTGGAGTCACCACTCTAACTCTAACAGGACACTGTAAACCCGAGGAGGAGCTAGTGCTATTGCATCCAGTATCCAGCGGGATTGATTTTTTTTTGCAGCCTCAAAAAGCTGTTTTAATTGCCGAAACTGGCTAAGAGAACTCTGCATATACTCTGAGACCCCAGACCACAGTCTGCACAGAGTAAGTGCAAGGTAAGAGCAGAGAGGGTAATGACCTATGTGCCCTGAACGGACTAGAGAGCACCTTACCTTAGAGGCACATAGCAGTGATCGTACAAGAGCATAGTTTAATGCAGTGGCTGCCATGCATATGTTAAGCGTGCAAGGGGTACAGGCGTTATCCAGCAGCTCCTGTAGGAAGAATAATGTGAACGCAGTGTCACGAAACAAAGGGTCTATGTTCTCTGGGCTGTGCATCAGTTAAAGAAGATGGACCACATAAAGCCATCAGGCCGTCAGCCAGCGTCTGTCAGGCCAGTTTGTTTGGTGTGTTCCACACATCGGCTTTCATCAGACTCACAACAGTGGGAGTTTTTCTGATTCAACAGGTTGAATCCACATCGGGGCTGTCGGTGCAAATGAGAACTTTGACTGGATGTTCAGTTTAGCGAACAAATCAGTGCTGGAGAATTAAAGCAAAAGTGTTAAAAACGAGTAAGTAAACGAAGGTGGAATGAACAGAAGACTGTTCTAATGTTACGTGATCTTACCCAAGCCTTCCAATATGTGAATATTTTCATAACAATATGACCGCTTAAAATGAATAAAGTTAACAAAACTGACGTTCAAAATGGTAAGCAAACTCTGCTTTTGTTTACGTTTTGTATATCTGCATATATCTTGTATATCCTGGTTTCAGTTTCTTCTTTTTAATGACAAATATATACAGGTGCATCTTTTTTAAAAAATTAGAATATTCTAAAAAAAAAAACCTTTTTTTTTTTTTTTTTTTTTGTAACTTATTTCAAAAACTGAAACTTTCATATATTCTAGATTCAATACATGTAAAGTAAAACATTTCTAATTTTTTTTTTTTTGTTTTGGTTTAATTTCAATGATTAGAGCTTGCAGCTCTAGTATCTCAAAATATTAAATTATTTTCTAAGGTCTGATCTGATCTATCAAGTTGAGACATACAGCGCCGTTGCGCTCCGGGCATCCCGCGTTTGAATCCCAACTCGATGACCTTTCCTGATCTCACCCCCCTTCTCTCTCCCACTTCACTTCCTGTCAATTCTGATCTGTCCTATCACAATAAGAAAAAAGAAAAAAAAAACAGATTATTTATGCACTCGGCAGCACAAATTACAGCATCAGTAAAGCACGGCATGTAAGCGATCAGCCTGTGGCACTGCTGAGGCACTATTGAGCCCTCAGCTCGTCTGTATATTGTTGGATCGACTGGTTTGCATCTTTCTCTTGAAAATATCCCATAGATTCTCAAAGGGGTTCAGGTCAGGCATGTTGGGTGGCCAGTCAAGCACAGTAATATCATGGTTAGCAAACCACCTGGATATGGTTTTGGAACTGTGGGCAGGTGCTAAAGTCCTGCAGGAAAAGGAAATGAGCGTCTCCATAAAGCTTGTCAGCAGAAGGAAGCATAAAGTGCTCCAAAAGTGGCTGCACTGACTTTGGACTTGATAAAACACAGTGGACCAACACCAGCAGATGTCACAACACCCCAAATCATTACTGACTTCAGAAACTTCACACTGGACTTCAAGCAGCTTGAATTCTGTGCCTCTCCAGTTTTCCTTTAGACTCTGAGATCATGATTTCAACATGAAATGCAAAATTTACTTTTATCTAAAAAGAGGACTTTGGACCACTGAGCAAAAGTCCAGTTCATTTTCTCCTTAGCCCAGGTAAGATGCTTTTGACGTTATTTCTGTTTCAGAAGTGGCTTGGCCTCTTTCTTGAAGACGTCTGAGTGTGGTGACTCTTGATGCACTGACTCCAGCTTTATTATACGACTTGGCTTTGCTTGACAGTTTTCTCGAGCTTGCGGTCATCCCTGTTGCTTGTGCACCTTTTCCCACCCAATTTCTTCCTTCCAGTCAACTTTGCATTTAATATGCTTTGATACAACATTCTGTAAATTCTTCTGGATCATTGCCAAGTCAGCAGTCTTCCCCATTATTGTGGTTTCAATAAACAAGAGATACCTGGAATTTATACTGTAGGGATGGACATTTAATGAAACTTAAATGTAAATATTCTAATATTTTGAGATTCTCTTTCATGAGCTGTAAGCTGTAATCATCAAAATTAAAACAAAAAACTTTTGAAATGTTTTACTTTACATGTAATGAATCTAGAATATCTAGAGAAAATCTATAGTCTGTGCGGTGTGTTCAAGCACAGCTTTTTGGTCCAGACACTGTTGACGCAAGGCGACAACCCCGTCAGCTTTTGTCGCTACTAGTTCTTTGAAGTCGGAGTGGCGTGTCCCAGCCTTAAGGGCACCACATGGATACATCTTCTGGGTTATTTACGCTTTAATTTGAATGAAAACAGCGTATCCGTGTGGTGCTGCTCACACAGAACAACGTATGCAGTCCATCGGATACTCTCCAAAATGGTGCTGCGGTGACACAGATGAGACTAATTGTTGAATAAAATCGTTATTTTTATTTTCTTTGTGTACAAAAAGTATTCCCATCACTTCATAAGACTCAGATTGAACCAGTAATGGCAGATGGACTATTTTGGCAATGCTTTTAATACTTTTCTGGGTCTTGACAGTGGGACAGCCACAAGCCTCCCAGTTTTCATCCAAAATATCTTAAATTGTGTTCCGAAGACGAACAAAACTTTTATGGGTTTCATGGGGGTAAGTAATTAATGACTAAATTTTCATTTTGGGGTGGAGTAACCCTTTAAACTGATGCAATGCGAGTAAACCGTATCGATAAGGGAACTTTCATTACCTGAATTTAAATTACTTTAAATTATATATATGAAATTATATATAAAATTTCAAAATATTAATTAATAAAAACATTTCTAAAAATTGTTAAATCAATATTAAAACTAAAACCTAAATTATAAATGAATATTTGTAAAATAAAATTAATAAGTTACAAAAATTACTAGAGCTTTAAAATAAAAACAGAACATCTTTTAACAAAAACTAACCTTAAAAACATAAATATAATTTTAATAATTAATAAAAAAAAAAAAACTATAGTAGTATCTAAGTAATACTAAAAATGCTGGATTAAATTACAGAAGAAAAACCTCTATGCAACCTACAGTTCTGAGAAATATCCAACATAATTAGGTTTTCCATTTTCTCTTATCAAAATTTCGTTTTAAAACAAAACTGGATCACAAAGCATAATGTGCATTAAAGTGAATACAAAGGAAATGTGAAATCGTGCTTGTTCATGATCATCTTTTTATTTAATAAACCCCACAAACGCAAATTTTCAAAAGAACTAAACAAAACCGATGACACAGATCTCACATGCTTACAAACAAACCCTCTCAAATGATGAGACATGAACAGCTATTGAACAGGGCTATTCAATGCAGAACACTGACTGATAAAACTCAATGAAGATCATGTGACAACTGCGTAGTGTTTGAACAAAACCACACCCGCTTACCCAGCATTCATTAACCTCAACAAAGGTGAATTCCCAAAAAAAGAAAAAAAAAATCAATTCAAAATCAGAGAAGAGAATTTTGTGTAAAGAAAATGACACCTGTTTTTAAGGACCATTTCGATTTTTTTGTACAGTATTTCCAAGACAATTAAGCTCAACAGGCAGCACAGCAAATACTATGATATGTAAATACAAAACATACTTTATGATTTCAATTCAATGAATTACAGTGAAAGAGAAATGTGCTTAATTTTCATTAAAATAACATTTAAAAATATCTTAATGGTTCTAAACATTGCCTTCAGTTTCTTTAAACAAAATATCATTTATTTCTTGTGATTTTGGTGTCCAAGTTTTGAGAGATTCACCCCTACAAGGATGAAATTTCATTCTAACGTCAGCAAATATCAGGTGGTCTGATCTGATCAAATTCTGACACGTTCTTGAACCTAAAAAGCAGGAGACACAAAACCAATCATATCTGCTCAAAAACAAGCCATTGAAATGTCATTAGCAGGAAGTTGATCAAATGGCTCAGATGTGATTCAGAGCGGATCTGAATCAGAGAGGCTGTGATGAACATATTAGCGCTTGTTCTGGTAATTCTACAGCTCCTTTGAGTCACGAGCCGTTCAGCTGTAAACAAGTTCACATACACAGACAACGCTTCCAGCGACGGGAAGTTTACAAAAGCGTGCAAGTGGATAAAGAAGAAAATCAAGAATATGTCCAGCTCATCAAAAGAAAAATGATGCATACATTTCTAACCACTGAGATCTCTTGCACTGACATTCAGATGACAAGCAAGCACATTTTGATTCTAATTTGTCATTATTATAATACAAAAAAAAAATTGAATTGAATTGCAAAAAATTTAAATGGTAATACATCACAGTAATAGTTGTACCACTGAAATTTTATTTTAAAAAACAAAACAAGCATGGAGTGTAATAAGAATTATTAAAAAAAAAAAAAAAAGCTCATTACAGTAATGACACAGTGCAAGTTAAAATGTGCTCAATTGTCATAATCATAATGCCAAAACTCTTGGTCCTAAAACAAGCTTCATTTTCTTTGTGTAAAACTTGTTTATTTTAGTTTTGAGGGTGAATGTATGAAATCTTGTTTCTGCCACAGGATAAAAATAAATGAAAAGGGTAATTGCGACTTTTTTTTCTGAGTTATGATTTATATCACAATTTTGAATTTGATCAATCAATATCTTGCAATTCTGAGAAGTCAGAATTGTTCGGTATAAACTAAGTTCTGCAATTGCACATTTATTTGTATTTTTTATGAGTTTGTATTGCCTACTTCTGAAACAAAATCCGAATACATCTTGCAATTCATATTATTTTCTCAGAATTGCAAGTTTATTCTGTTTTTATTTCGCAATTCAGAACTGACATACAAAGAATATAAACTCAGAATTACAAAATATATTCACACTTTGCTTCTCACAATTTGAGAAAAAGAATTGTGAGATATAAACTCGAAATTCAGACTTTTTTTGTAATTCTAAGTTCTCAAGTTCTCAACCTTGCAATTCTGAAACAAAATCCTACTGTATCTCGCAATTCTGACTTCTTTCTCAGAACTGTGAGTTTATTCTTAAAATTCAGAACTGCAAGAAAAAGTCTGAATAGTAAGAAACTCAGATTTGTAAGAGAAAAAACTGAATTGTGTGGTAAAGTGTCACAATTACCTTTATCACTTTTTATTCCATTTGTGGAAACTAGCTTCCATTTGAGTGTGAGCTGGCCGTGGTCAAACATGTTGTGTGATTCAGTGCGATTGTCTTGATGCTTCAGCCCTGAGAAGCAGTGCAAGATGCTGAGAAACCGAAGTGAAGTGCAGAGACGCGAAGGGAGGAAAGCGTACGTGGCGGCGCTCGCTTCATCGGGGTCTGTGGTCAGCAGATGAGCCGTTTCTCCGAGGGTCAGTAGTGAGCATGTGATGAGGAGAGCTGTGCTGATCTTCTGATTGGGATGCATGGAGTTCATTCACAAAATGTAAAGGCCAGTTCATGATTTGGCAGTTTGTGTTGTGAAGACGGTCGCAGGTCAGTCGTTGATGAGAGCCAGGATCATGCTGAAAAAAAATAACAAACTTTATTTACACTCAACTTTAACACAACCAGCTCTTTAACATTTCACCTGTAAACTGAAATGCATAAGGAGATCATTTTTAGATTTTACGTGATTTGATTAAGTTTTGTTGAATGCTGTATGCAAACGTGATACAAAACAAAACAAAACAAAAAACTCTTTTTCCACCTATTTAGTCTGACTATATAATAATAATAATAATAATAATAATCAATAATGAATTAATTAATTATTAATAGTAATACTTATTCTTACTATTATTACTACCAATAATTGTTGTTATTGGTAATAATTAAGTTCAAAATATTTTATTTTATTATTTAAATAAAATTGTGCAATAATGTAAAAGAGTATTTAATAAAAATATGATAACTATTATTATTATTGTTGTTAACAATAATCATGACAATAAAAAGCAATAATAAAAAGTATTATTTAATATGTAGGTTAATATTATTTAGTTAAAAAAATAAATCTGAATAAAAAAAAAAAATTACTATTGCAATACTATGCTACTGTAAAGTAAAAAAAACATTTAATAATTACTGTTAATAAAAACTAATACTACTGTTATTATTCATAAAAAAATAAAATATTTAGTAAATGGTAAAAAATAAAATGATCGCTGTTATTGTTGTTAATAATAAACAATAAAATACTGATAATAATAGTAATTCTACTATTATTAAAATGTTTTTTTTTTAATGTTATTATTACTTAAAGACATTTTGCTATTGCAATACTATTTTGCTGTAAATTAAAATGCAGTTACTACTATTATTTTATTTCACAGAACAACAGTAAAATGTGACCCTGAACCACAAAACCAGTTATAAGGGTCAAATTTTTGAAATTGAGATTTATATATCTTCTGAAAACTGAATAAATAAGCAATAAATTGATGTATGGTTTGTTAGGATAGGACCATATTTAACGAGATACAACTATTTAAAAATATGGAATCTGAGGGTGCAAAAAAAAAAACACCTTTAAAGTTGTTCAAATAAAGTTCTTAGTAAAGCATACTACTAATCAAAAATTAAGCTGATATATTTACGGTAGGAAATTTACAAAATATGTTCATGGAACACGATCCATACTTAATATCCTAATAATTTTTGGCATAACAGAAAAAAAAACAACATTTTGACCCATACAAGGTATTGTTGGTTATTGCTACAAATATACCTGTGCTACTTAAGACTGATTTTGTGGTCCAGGGTCATATATTACACATATTTATAGTAATTTCTTTGCTTTTTAAATATTAAAGCATAGAGATCCTAAAGCTTTTTTGTTAACAGCAGATTTAAGTTATACAATTGGTGGTTTTTGTGTTTTCAAATGCATATATAAGTGACCCAAAGCAGATGATTAATAGCCAGAAAAAGCTGTAGTATAAGCAGATAAGCAGAATAAGGCCAAGTGTTTTTTACCTGTACAGGTAGATGAAGAAGCAGAGAAGGTGGAAGCCCAGTTTGATCATGGACTCCTTCATGTGGGACTTAAGCTGGCCTCTGTTGTGGATCTCTGTGGGGTCGTACACTCCCATGTTCCCCATGGGAACCTTCATGTATCTGTTAACACATATTCATTACCGTTAGCTGGAGTATTCCTCGGGTTTATGTATAAACATTGTGTGTGCGAGGTGTGACGGGGCTGAATCACCTGTAAACGTTCCATGATGCCACAGGTAAGTTGAGCAGGAACACAAACCAGTGCATGGAGACCAACATCAGGACTGTGGCCAGAGCCTGAGCGATCATCTCAGGAATGACCCACTGAACACAAACCACAGCAACATCAACACACCGTCACAGACACAACAAAACATCAGCTCATTTACATTCATTTACAACAGTATCTGACATGTGGATTTTATCAGTAACACTTTACAATAAAGTGTCATTTGTTAACATTACTTAATCTATTAACTAACAGAAATACACAATGAACAATACATTACAGTATTTATTCATATTTGTTAATGATAGTTAATAAAAATGCAGTCGTTCATTGTTTGTTTACGTCAGTTCACAGCGCATTAACTAATGTAACAAACACAACTTGTGTTTTTAATAATGCATTAGTAAATTCTGGAATTAACATTAATTACATAAATAAATGCTGTAGAAGTACTGTTCATTCTTAGTTCATGTCAACCCTATTGTAAAGTGTCACTGTTTTATCTGTTCTGACATTGGAAATTTTAAATTTTAAATCACATTTCTGCTGTTTCCATGTCATTTAGGAATGCAAAATGAACTGAAAACCTGATTTAAAAAAATTACAATATTTATTTTATTTTATTTTATTTATTTATTTTAATAAAGAGGCAGGTGTCAAACTCAAATACTGAAATTCTGGCAGATGTAACCTTTAACACACTTAAAATTACTAAAAAAATTTAAAAACATGTTACACATAAACCTGTTATGTCTGTTAATACCACAATTAATATAAAAAAAGAATCACATATACATGTAATATATTATTTTTATTAATTAAATTATTATTAATTATTACTATACATATTTTATTAAATATTAACTTTAAATTAATAACAATTAATCATTGATTATATAATTTATAGTTGCCCTTTTCAGTCCTTACAGGGAAAAAAAGTTCAGCTTAACTGAAGAAATGCATTATTATTATTATAAGGAAAATTATTATTTTTTATGTTATATTATATCCTCCGTTGTCAATCGTTACATAATAAACAGTCTGTTAATGTTATTAAAAATGTATATTAGGGCGTAACAACTTCAGTGGAGACAATGTCTTAAAAAAATAAAATTAAAGAGAAAGATTTTTTTTTTAAATAGAAATGGTTGTTTCTACATCTATTCTAGATGTAGAAATGTTTCAGCAGTGGTTTATAAGTCTCAAATAACCTAATCTAGATGTAAAACCAGTTTAATGTGAATTTAAATGTGACATTTTATTAATAACATTAAATGAACTTTTCTGTAACGACTGACAATTCACGATCTAATGAAAACATAAAAAGTTAACTTAAGAATCACATGTGAAAATATAACGAAAACATAAAAATAATATATCATTCATTATCATAAATCAACAATCATTTAAAATAGGGCTGCACGATTTTGACAAAAATCATAATTGTTGATTATTCCCTTGAAATTGTAATTGCGATTATTAATTACGATGATCACAATTTACATTGAATGATGCTTTTAATAGCTTTATACCACTGTTTGAAGCAACTGCATGCCAAAAAAAACCTTAAGATAACTTGTAGGAAAAAAACACACACTCCCTCTTTCTCTTTCTCACACACACACACACACACACACACATCTGAAGAAAGCAGAATAATGTAAGTGGATTTTTGTGTGTGTGTGTGTGTGTAATTGTGCCTTTGAACGTTTACATAATTATGGCATCTGTAATTGTAATCACAATTACAAATTCGATTAATCGTGCAGCCCTAATTTAAAATATAATAAAGTAATACCAGTTCAATTAACATTTACCTGGTTTTGCATCTAAAACAATCAAGCTATTTGAGACACACAGTAGGGTCCAAAAGTCTGGAACATTTTTTTCTATTATGCATTAATTTCTAATCCATTTAATATGGTTTAACAGTTTGAGTAAAAACATATGAATTTTATGATTTCTAGCTGCCATTTGCGTTAATAGGAGCAACACCTAAGCGGAGCAAAACCTGATGATCATGTTCTCCAGCATGACCGGAGAAAAACACACTGTTCTTCAGTTAAAACCAGAACATTCTGTCTGTACAAAGACTCATATGATTCAATGTCACAAATTTACATGATTACACGACCCATTTCCTTGATCAGTCAAACAGGATTGGTGCAGAATCCTCATTTTTACATTCGCTTTCTATGCTGCGTTTAATTTGATCAAAGTTTAGGTACAAAAAAATAAAATAACACTCAGATTTGTGCTGTCAGATCTGAACCACACAGTCCATATCTGTAAATACCTCCTGTTTATCTCGAATAAATGAATTATAGACTAATAAAATTGTCATCAACCTCACAATTCACACTTACTTTGTTTAACTTGGAGCAGCAGGATCGAGCATTGATGTAGTCACATTCCAAATCAGACAGAGTAATAATCTGAGCATGGAGTTATGGGGAAATATACAGGCCATTAATCATCATTAATAACAACAATATAATCTGCCACTGCACTATGAGCACTCCTCAACCCCTAACAGGAGAAATCACTGTCAGCTCACACTTCACTGAAGACACGGCGCTTCAGTCAATCTTATTAAAACACGGTAATGCGGTAAAACACACATTATAAAGATAAATCATCATGAATGACAAACAAAACCTAAACAATCCGCATCTGGCCGCAATCACAGCTGCAGCTGCTGCGAACACGAACAAAACCACAAACCCTGCTGAGACCCGATCACTGACAGACAACTTCATTCATCTGAAGAGTTTATAAAGGATACGAAATACACGGAGAGGAATATTAAAGCACAGCAGTCGACGAGGGATAAAATGAACACGGCTGCCTCCATTTTTGCACTTCCGCTTTCAGCACTGCCACTGCCGCTTCCGGGTGATTCTTCTTTCGCGCTGCTGAGGCGTCGGTGTCGAGTGACTAGAGCGCCACCGCTCGGCGGAACCGAATCATTTCAACAACATGAGCTGAGTCCAGAGGTCAGAAAGATGCTGCAGCCTCACAAGCAGTGTTGGGAAGGTTACTTTGGAAATCTAATAGGTTATAGATTACAAGTTGCTTGATTTAAATTGTAATTTTTCAATTACTTTATTGATGTATCTTATTACTTTTAATTACTTTTTGATTACTTTTCTAAATTTCTAATATTTTCAACTGTTAATCATTTTGAAACACTTAAACCAGGCAGAGTGAACCTTACAGTAGCACTCAACACTGATTACTGTCAGACTTTCAAAATCTTTTATCGCTTGAATTAAGATTATAATAAGTAAGGGAAAACATACACTACCGTTTTTTTTTTTTTTTTAGAAATTAATACTTTTATTCACCAAGGATGTATTAAGTTAATAATTAAAAGTTTATTAAAAGTTAATAATAAATAATTTACATTGTTATAAAATATTTATATTTTGAATAAACACTGTACTTTTTAAACTTGTTATTCATGAAAGAATCCTGAAAAAAAAAAAATCACAGGTTCCAAAAAATATTTGGCAGCACAGCTGTTATTCTAATAATAAATCCGCCTATTAGATTGATTTCTGAAGGATCATGTGACACTTAAGACTGGAGTAACAGCTGATAAAAATTCAGCTTTTCATCACAGGAATAAATTCTATTTTAAAGTATGTTAAAATAAAAAACATTATTTTATATTGTAAAAACATTTTGCAATATTACTGTTTTTTTTTTTTTATATTTTTAATCAAATAAATGCAACCTTGATGAGCATAAGAGACTTCTTTAAAGACTATTACAAGTCTTACTGACCCCAAACTTTTTAACGGTAGTGTACATCTTTATTTTGCGATAACAACTGGCTACATTATCAACAACATTATCCCATCTATTACACAGCTGCTCGATAGATTATTTAGATGTTTCGTGTCACAATTATTAGACACGAAACACTGATCTGTTGAAATATTTGAACGTAAAGCTTCCATGAAGAAATCAGCTGCTAGCAAGTTCAAACTAGACATTTTAGGGATACAGTGCAGTCAGATCTAGATATTGTTTTTCATATAGTGTTCGTAAGAAACTTGCTTCTCAACTTATACTTCCAATTTTTGATTATTGTGATGTTGTTTATCAATCTGCATCAAAATTAGATCTTGCGCCACTCAATACAGTATATAATAGACTTTGCAGATTTGTTTTGGGATGTTCTTTTATTACTCATCATTGTATAATGTATGATGCACTCCAGTGGCCATCTTTGCATACAAGACGACATATTCATTGGCTTCTATTTCTTTTCAGATGTATTTATTTTAACTATCCTAGTTATTTACAACAATATTTTGTACCTTTTTCTTCAAATTATCAAGTTAGACATTCTGTTCAGACCTATTTCTTTGTTCCTTGTGTTAAAAAAACAATTGGTAAAAAAGCTTTTATGTTTAAAGCCCCTATTGATTGGAACAATTTACCTGCGTATATTCGAACTATTATATCATTTAAGATGTTTAAGCAAACTTTGTTTTCACAGTTTGCTTTGGTTTGTACATGTTATTATTGAAAATGGTACTGTTGTTTTTTTTTGTTTGTTTTTTTTTTCTTTTGTGTATTGGATCCACTGATCAGTGTATAGTGTATTTAGTATTAGGTGTTTTGTTGTATATTTGTTACTAGCTTTTAATGGCTAGTTAATCATTTTGTGGTGCTTTTTTTTTTAATTATCGTTTGTGTTTAGTGTTGTTTAAAGATGTATCGTTAATGTGTGTTTTGTTTTGTTTTATGTTGTGATTGTATTGCATTGTGTTCTGGGACCCCCTCGAAAACGAGATGGTACATCTCAAGGGGTTAATCCTAATAATAAATAGACATATCACTTTTCTTACACAACATTTCACCACATAAATAATTAAGTAGCAGTACTAGTTTGTTAGTTCTTATAATCCATTACAGTGTACAAAAAAAAAAAAAAAAATGGCAGCAGCTGCGTTTGTATGAAACAACAGAGCAAGTCCACGATACCAGGATGACAGAATTAAGAAATTGTCCACATAATATTGAATTAAGCATTAATATTTTATTAGCTAACCAAATGCAAAGCTTCCGCAAAGAAAACTTATCAAGCATATAGCGCTGACTTAATTTGCCACGAATGAGTCTGAGCTGTGTAATCATTTAATTTAAAGCACAGCCACCACAAATTTCTTTTTTTTTTTTTTTCACTTATATTTTTGGGCTTTTATGCCTTTTATTGTGATAGGACAGTAGAGAGATGACAGGAAAGAGCTGGGAGGAGAGAGGGGAGCGGGATTGGCAAAGGCCCTAGAGACGGGAATCGAACTCGGGTCACCGTGAGCGCAGTTGCGCTATATGTCATAACAAGATCATAACATAAATAACATCATAACAAGAAATAGTTTAATAGCTATGACACTGGGTTTGACATCAAATGTTATGACAGAAAACACGAACATCTAACAATGCCTTGGAAAAAACAATCTTAAAAAAGTTTATGCATAAACCCAAATAGGAAATAAAAAATAGATTTTAAAATAAGCATGTGTCCTATTCTGTGTCCTAAACTCCTGAAACATTGGTGTCTCATTTTAGAGCTGGGTGCGTGAAGAAATTCAGATGTAATCCCCAAAAGTAACTGTAATTTAATTACATATTTTTTTCAGTAACTGTAACTAATTACAATTACATTTATTTTGTAATTAAATTATGTAATTCCGTTACATGTAACTAGTTACTCCCCAACACTACTCACAAGATACTGTACTTCTATGGTTTGAATGAAATACACAGCACGCCTCAGTAAACTTAAAATTAAAAAAATGTAATCATAATACGGTCAAAAACGTAACTACCATCAAAAATGAATGAATTAATAAACAGATATTTAAAAATGTATAAATAATTTGCCTAAAATTGCTTTGGACGTATTTAAATCCGCCATACAAAAACATCATTGTTTTATTTTTGCTATTTTTTTTTTATTCATAAATTCAAATTCACTAATTCGAGTTGTCAAATTCTCACTAAACGGTTCACGACTCATTACAAAGCGGACCAAATAAATAAATAAATAAATAAATACAACGATTATCAGGGCAGTGATTTCGACAACTACTCAGACTGATTCAATGCGATTCGTGAATCGTTTTGTGAACAGTTTCAAACGATTGATTGAAAAGATTCGACACAAAAGAACGGTTCATTTACAAATCGGATCAGTAGAAACTTGACCTTCTGTCTAAAACATATTTAGACATAAAAAATGCAGGGTTAAAGTTTTTTTCTTCATTATTGCATAAATACGATCAATTCAAATATTTATTATAAAAAGGCATTTATTTTCATTGCTGTACATAAACTAGTTATTTAAATCTGGTTATTTATTTGACACATTTTATTATATTTAATGGCTGAAACGGGCTTCTATAAAAATAAAACGCAGTCTGGAAATAAAAAAATAGAGCCTTAAAAGTATCAGGAAAATTTAACAAGAATTATTAAAAACTTAAATTAAACAAACTAAAAGCTACAATCAGTCACTTTTTGTGTTTTAAATGTACAACATTTATATAATAAGCGAGTACATCATAAATCCATTTTCCAAACTGTGTTTTTGGCGTATCCTGTATTACTGGATATTTTTAATATTTTAAATATGTTTAATATACATAACCGCAAAATATTAATGTTTATACAACTAAAATGCCTCGATGCATTGTTAAGTACATACACTGATATTTCAACCACTGATAATCCATTTCCATCAAATATTTAAGAACCGTTATGATTTACATTCCTACAATCTTACTATGGTAAAGGATTCGCTCATTAATATTAATTACGCAACGTGAGGTTCATTCAACGGGTTCAACCAGAAATTATTTATTATTATTATACCTTCAAAGCGGCTTTGGTTTAACTAATTGGCTGCAAAGTATACGTTAAATGAACTATATTAATATTAATTAGTGTACGCAGCTGGAAGGTTTCTACGCACTGCAAGTATGTTCTAATTAATATTCATGAGGTACGCTTTCGCCGTAGTAGGGTTCGTAATTTGGTCCGAACCGAGCACAGCTCTCGAGTTGCAGTTATGGCGGAGCCTTCAACGCGGAGAGATGATGATGAGTGGCAAAATTTCAACGAATTCAAGGGCGGAACGGGACGGGATATTCATCTGGAGCGGGTCCATGTGAACGCCGAAGAGATGGCGCTGCTGCTGGATGGAATTTCAGACCCCGAGAACGGGCTTGAGACGAGCTCTTACACATCCGCGGAGGACACGATCAGACACTTCGACGAGAAGTTACAATTATGCTTCCAAAATATAGACTCAAACCCGGACGCAATCAATCCAGTGACGCCGATAAATGAGGACACGACCCTAAAATGCGATGAGTGAGTAAACAAAAGCACGCGTTAGCGTAATTAATGTACATCACGGTTATTTTCATCAATGGACCGATGAAGACATTTTGTAACGGCGACTAATGAGTGCATGACAGGATGCTTTAACGGTTTAAAATGTAATGCATCATGGTTCATATTGTGCAGTGTTCACAGATCATATCTTGCTGATAGCTAAGTGTTTGATTATTAGTTATAACTGGTTAGGAATGGTTAGTGTGAAGAATTCCTGTGCATCAGCGGAGGTCACGTGACTGAGGATGTTGTTTACTGTGTCTCATGCGTACAGGCATGAACAGGAAGGAAACAGCTGTACAGTAATAGTTTAATTATATAGTTACATTATTATTGCAGAAGTGAAAGCATTTAAAACAATGAAAGTGTAAAACATGTATCAAAAAAAGTGTAAAAAACAGCTTTATATTAAGTTTACTGTAAATGTACTAACATATTTTTTATTTTATATAAAATAAATATTTGACAAAATATTTTGGAAACTAAAATTGCTATAAAATATAAAGCCAAAATAAACACCAAATATTGAACCTTGCATTATAGAACCAACTATATGTGTTTTGTCATTGTTCATAAGTTTTGATTAGAAAATATCATAGTAAGATTTGTATATGACACTTGACACCGCCTACTAGGGGAGGGGCCAACTTAAAGGCTTAAAGTACAATTTCCATGGTAACACAATGTCCAATTTCAAAATGGATTTCACAGAATGAATTTTGAGTGTTTAAGCTTTTGAATGATACCTAATTTAAATTAATGATTTGATTTAATGATTACTAAAATATGTGATCAGAAAAAAGGCAACAAAGAGCTGTGCTTTTTTTCAATGGTTCTTTTTATTTCTATTATCATTTCTGACATGGTGACTGGAAAAAGCTGCATGAAGATCATTTTTAAAAGAATTCTACTCTTTTGCAAAAATAGTCCAGAAAAGTAAAGTTAGTTCTAGCATCATCTGTTTGCAGGTGTCACTTGATACTTGTTTGTAGGTGTTATTTTAATATTTTAATATTGAATCTGATATTGCATGAACATGGAAGATAATAATCAATATCATTATTATTTGGCTGAATTACATCTGGTCAAGATAATTTTTAGGTATGAATGCATGTACACAACCGTTTAAAAGTTTGGGGTCAGATTTGTTTTAAATGAAAAAAAAAAAATATATATATATATATATATAATGTTACAAAATATTTCTATTTCAAATAAATGCTGTTCTTTTGAACTTTATGTTCTTTAGATAATTCTGTACATTAAGTAGCATGGCTTTTACAAAAATACAACATTGATAATAACGTTTCTTGAGCAGCAAATGAGCATATTGCAATGATTTCAGAAAGATCATGTGACACTGAAGACTAAAGTAATGATGCTGAAAATTCAGCTTTGATTACAGCAATTACATTTTAACAGGCACTCAAATGAAAAACAGCTTTTTTTAAGTAGGAATAATAATATTTCACTATATTACTGTTTTTACTGTATTTTTAAAATCAAACAAATACAGCCTATAGTGAACAGAAGAGACTTCTTTCAAAAACATTATCAATTTACATTATCAAAAACTTCTGAACGGTAGTGAATTGTTTTCATTTATTTAAATATGGACCATTCCAAGGAAACAGGCTTCTGAGTCCTGGTTCCTTCCTCCTAAACTTTCTTCTTAATCTACTAGGTTTTTATAAAACAAACAAATAAATAATTAAATAAATTCAGCTGAAATATTTAATGCAGTGACATTCAGACATTTTTAAGTGTGACTAAATGTTTTTTGACCAAATTAGACATGTGAATAAGCTTGAAAACGTTTTATAGCTACATGCTTTTTAAGGGTTATTGGCTCTTTGTGTGAGGAAGGCTGTCTTCTGTGTGTGAGTGGGGTTTTGGTTATAGACTCTCTCGCCTCCATGCAGGATCTGGAACGCTCTGACCGATAACTATGGCAATGTCATGCCGGTGGACTGGAGTCAGTCTAAAGCCCGCTCACTTCACCTCTCAACGCTGAGCATTGATGACAGACCGGTGAGTCTACAGCCTGGAACCTGTATCCACCCAATGACAGCATTCAGATCACATTAACACTTACTCTGTCTCATTTCATCAGCGGATGGAGAGTGTGAACCTGGATCTGTCTGATGATGAGGACCTGAGGGAGCAGATGGACATGCACTCCATCATCGTGTCCTGTATCAATGATGAACCGCTGCTCACTGCTGAACAGGTGACGACTAGGGATGCAACAATACAGTTAGTCCACAGTTCAATACGTACCTCGGTTTTTAACCATGGTTTTTGGTTCGGTTTGGTTCTGATAGCTTGCCAAATCAGAGTGTTTTTTTGCATCTAATTAACAACAGAATACTTTGTTGAGAGGTATTATTTTTCCAATTTTTATGCAAAATAGGATGGGTTTTATTCATACTGGACACCCTCGTGCAGAAAATCCACATATGCGCCAAAGAAGTAGCACTGATTATGTTCCGTTCCAGCTTCTCTAATATGGATAAAGGCATCGCTATTGCTGTAACTGAATAAAAATAAGATATAACGATATAACACTCGACTGATGCTGTGAAGTAAAAATAAGTTATAATGTTCTCTTTTCTTGGACAAAGGTTTATCATTGCATTTCATTAGAATGGAAGATGCTCTTCATGTTTTGCTTTTTCAAATATTAATGGGGAGGCGTTTTCTAATCTCAGCACGTGAAATCACAGGCACACACTGCAAACTGAAAAAGCGCAATTCACAAGCGCATATTGAACCGTGGATGTCGTACCGAACGGTTCGATATTATATTGAGTATTGTGACATCCCTAGTGACGACTGCACCTTACTCCTCACTCCTGTCCAGAAAACAGAAAATTCAGTTCATTCAAAGAGCTGAAGAGTCAAAAATAACCAGAAAACAATGTAAAATGTTATCCAAGCAAATAGTGATCTCAAATGGTTGAACAGTTATGAAAGTATGAAGGCGTTTTAGTGCTACATAAAAAAAAAAATCTAAGATTATGAGAATAAAGTTGGAATATTACAAGAATAAAGTCGAAATATTATGAGAATAATGTCGAAATGTTTAAACAATGAAGTCTAAATGTTTTGGGTATAAAGTCAAAATTACAAAAAATAATTTGTAGCAATTACAAGATTAAACGTATAATATTTTGAGAGTTACAGCCTATTTCGCATGCGGATGGCCTGGATTGGGAGCACCGGGAGAAATCCCAAAGTCTCAGCTTTAAAATTCTGTACGTTTTATAGCGAAATACAAACAATATGTCTTACAATAATGTGTTTGTCATGCTATTTGAAGGGGAAGTCCACTTCCAAAACAAGGATTCACATATAATATACTCACCTCATTGTCATCCAAGATGTTCATGTCTTTCTTTCTTTCTTCAGTCGTAAAGAAATTATGTTTTTTGAGGGAAACATTTCAGCATTTTTCTCCATATAATGGACTGATATGGTGCCCCAAGTTTGAACTTCCAAAATGCAGTTTAAATGCGGCTTCCAACAATCCCAAATGCGGTTGTAAACGATCCCAGCTGAGGAAGAAGGGTCTTATCTAGTGAAACGATCTGTTATTTTCATAAAAATAATACAATTTATATACTTTTAATGTCAAACGCTCATATATAATAATTTGGGAAATTATTACGTAAGCCTGTTTTTGCAACAGAATAAAAAAAAAAAAAAAAAGTTTTTTTTCTCTGAATTGTGAGATATAAACACAGTTTTGAGAAAGTCTGATTTGTGAAAGAAAAATTCAAAAATACTTCTATAAAAATAAAAAAAATGCAGTATGGGGGAAAAAAATAAAAAATTTAACAGAGCCCTAAAAGTATCAAGAATATTTAACAAAAATTATGAAAAACTTAAATTAAACAAACTAAAAGCTGCAGTCTGTAACTTTGTTGTGTTCAAAATTGACAAAATTAATATAACAAGCAAGTACATCATGAATCCATTTTCCATTTTTTTTGTATTATCCTGAATCATTACAGTACACCTATAATACGTTTTTATATTCTGACTATTTTAGACTAAATAGAGAGAAGTAGCTCTGGCTAGAATGTTCTTCTGCAAAACACTTACAGTTCTGTTTATTAACTGCTAGAGTGCCAAAATGTACGGTCTGCAGCTTTAAATAAAATTATTAAATCTTGTTTTAAAAACTGGAGTAATGGCTGCTGAAAATTCAGCTTTGCTATTACAGGAATAAATTACATTTTAAAATACGTTAAAATAGAAACAGTTATTTTACATTGCAATAATATTTCACAATAGTACAGTTTATACTGTATTTTTGATCTAATCTAACTGTCTATCTAAAATAAAATTTTATTTTTAGGTGATTGAGGAGATAGAGGAGCTCATGCAGGACTCCCCAGAGATGGAATCGGAGCAGATCGGTCCACACTCAGACCTCACGTTCATCTCTCAGAAGAGCCAGAGATCTCACAGCAGCCAGATCTACGAGGAAAGTGAGTACGTCCTTCTGGAGGCCAAGTTCAAGGCTGCTGAAAGCGTGTCTGAGCGTGTGCTCTCTCTGTCTCTCTCTGTGCAGGAGTGAGGCTGATGTCTTTGCTGGAGCTGAACGATGAGCTGGAGGACGTGGAGACGGCCATACGCGGCTATTCAGAGGAGCTGGTCCAGCACCTGGCCGTCAGGGATGAGCTGGATTTTGAGAAGGAGGTGAAGAACAGCTTCATCTCGGTTCTCATAGACGTACAGAACCGGCAGAAGGTCCACCGAGAGATGCTGAGAAAGAAGAGGAAAGTGAAGAACGTGTCTGGATCAGAGAGGCTGCCGTCTTCTGTGAGTAGCATTATGTTTTTTTTTCTCTTGAGGTTGGTCAAAATTGACCCTGTTTATTTTCTTAAGGCAAGACACTACAGGCAAAACTATTGTTTTTTCATGCACTGGTCAGTTTTGGGCTGTTTGGCTTTCCATAATGTGTTTTTTTCAGTGGAAAGAAAGCTTTCAAAATACACTTTTAAAGGGACTTTTAAAGGTTGTTCCAGTCCTTTTGCTGAACATAAAATATATTTTGAAAGATGTTGTTCTGGTCCCCATTGACTTCCATAATATTTTTTTTCCCTTGCTATGGAAGTCAATCTGTTTGGTGAATAAATGTTGACAGAATTTAAAGACGTAATTCAAACCCATAAAATGTTTTTTTATATTTTCTTAAAATTTCCCATCCTCTCATTAACATCAACGCAAACAAATTGTCTAGGTTCATCGTCAAGACATTGTAAATGTAATCTGAGCCAAACAGTTTAATCCAAGTCTTCTGAACAGACATGATCACTTCACATATGATAAACTGATTTAATTGAAGCTTTTACTCACATATAAGCACTGATCATCGCACATACATATCACATAAAAAATGGTAAACAGGCTCAACTTTGCTTTCTTAATTGGTTCTTTTGCATCAATCAAGCGTGTTTGAGCTTTAGTTTACCATATTTGACCAAATGTCCACTTGTCTGGAAACACATCTGAGATGTATGTCAATCCTAGATCTAAATAGAGTAAATAGAGCCCTTCCTTCTTCCTCGATTATCTCTTGCTGCAGCTGATGTGATTTGATTTCCTTTTCATTCTGTTCTGTCCCGTTTTCTCTCTTTCTCTTCTTTCTTCTGTTGTGTGCTTGTAGCGCTTCAGCGTGGAGGGAATCTCTACTGCCATTCAGAATGGGTTTCGCCACACTTTTGGCAATGGGGGCGGGGAGAAACAGGTGGCTATATCTTCCGCTTTCTCTTTTCTGCTCTTCTGGGAGTGTCGAATCTACTCATAAAATTCATATCTAATGCATTATCTGAAAAAATCTTGTAAGCTGGATACCTGTTATCTTTTTTGGGCATTATAGGCATGCTGTCAATCCCAAGACTATTTTGGACTATTAGGTGCAAAATGATGCTGTATTGTGCCAGAATCAGTGAAAAATGACATTCATCTTGAAAATGTAGCTGAGACAGAGATGAAGATATTCATTGTTTCTGGACCACAAAATACTACCCTGATTGCAGAAATGTTTTGTATAATGAGATTATGCATTTTAAAAAGTGCTAAGTAGTAATTTTCCAAGACTGTGCAGATGTTTTGAGACACACCATGTCTGTCTGTGATGTAATGTGATGGCTTGTTTAACCCCTATCATCTCTGCTTTTATTCAGTATGTAACAACAGTCATCCCTTACGAGAGAAAAGATGGACCACCATCACTTCAAGACCTTCAGATTTTTACCAAAAGTGAGACTCAGTGCTTTTATTGAACATGAATACCTTGTTATTACTGCTACAGGTTGTTAGTAGCATATACATACCAGATCATGATGTATGAATGCTTTCCTACAGTTTTAGAAGCCATGAGAGATGACAGCGATAAAGTCCCAAGCCTCCTCACAGACTACATCCTTAAAGGTAACAACAGTCCACAAACAGAAAAGCATGCAATTTAAAGGAGAAGTCCACTTCCAGAATAAAAATTGACAGATAATGTACTCACCCCCTTGTCATCTAAGACGTTCATGTCTTTCTTTCTTGAGTTGTAAAGAAATGATGTTTTTTGCGTAAAACATTTCACGATTTTTCCCTATATAGTGGACTTCTATGGTGCCCCTGAGTTTCTAAAATGCAGTTTAAATGCAGCTTCAAAGGGCTCTAAACAATCCCAGCCAAGGAAGAAGGGTCTTATCTTTTTACAGTTTATATACTTTTTAACCTCAAACGCTCGTCTTGTCTAGCTCTGCCTGACCTCTGTGTATTCCAGTTCTATACAGTTAGGCTATGTCGAAAAACCCATCTCATTTTCTCCTCCATCATCAAAATCATCGTACATCGCTGCACAAGTACCGACCCAGTGTTTACAAAGTGAACATGCAGAGAAGATCAAACAGCGATGTAGAACTTGGAGGAGAAAATGAGATGACATACACTAACTGTACAAAAACCGAAAACTTGTTTAGGCAGACCTAAACAAAACTAGCGTTTGAGGTAAAAAAAAATATAAATTGTAATTCTTTGTAGAAAATAACTGATCGTTTTGCTAGATAAGACCCTTCTTCCTTGGCTGGGATTGTTTAGAGCCCTTTGAAGCTGCATTTAGCTGAAGTTAAAACTTGCGGGCACCAAAGAAGTCCACATTATGAAATGTTTTTCTCAGAAAACATAATTTCTTGATGACTGAAGAAAGAAAGACATGAGCATCTTAGATGGCAATGAAGTGAACTTCTCCTTTAAGAATAGGGCACTGCAGCGATGATGTATTTTTGTTGGCCAAACTGTAAGTTTATATCACCCTGATTCACCCAACAAAAATCCAGTAGGATTTTTTTTTCATTGGCTTTTGGATTATTACAGAAAATAAGCTCTGACCAACAAAAGTCTTTGCTTCTTACATGTTTTGTTCATCATGATAATCTTCACAAATGAACACAAATTTTATGAAAATACTACACCATGGTCACATGACTTTACTACAGTTAAGCTTTTGACAGCTCTTTCAGTCTTTGTTCATAAACATTTAGTTAGAACAGTCTGCAAAAGTGCAATTATATGTGACCCAGGACAAAATCAGTCATAAGGGTCTATTTTTTAAATTAAAATTGATTTGTACATTTATACATTTTTGAGCTTTACATTGATGTATGGTTTGTTAGGATAGGACAATATTTGGCCAAAATACAACAATTTTGAAATCTGGAATCTGAGGGTGTAAAAAAAAAAAAAATAATAATTGAGAAAATCGCCTTTAAAATTGTCCAAATGAAGTTCTTAGCAATGCATATTACTAATCAGAAATGAAGTTTTGATATATTTACAGTAGGAAATTTACCAAGTATCTTCATGGAACATGATCTGTACTTAATATCCTAATGATGATTTTGACCCATACAATGTATTTTTGGCAGTTGCTACAAATATACCCGTGATACTTATGACTGGTTTTGTGGTCCAGGGTCACATATTACATGAGGCTGTGAAAGTTCTAATGAGTATGAGTTTATCTGTTCGGTGTGATGATGTTTCATGTCTTGAAAACCTCTGTAGTCCCATTTTATCAAGTAAAAGAAAAAATCTTATATTAGAAAATAACTTGGAAATAGCTTGTATTAACCACAGACCTTATTTCAGGTTTTTAACCAAAAACCCATTTAAAAAATCCTTGTGCAAAAATGCTTGTTTCCAGGTTTCGGCCTACAAAGAGGCCTCATCACTGCAGCACTATATTGGCTTTGTTCAGTTCATGTGTGTCTGATTTTAAATTGAATTCGTCAAGTAAGGATGTTGAACTGGATTGACAGGAAAAGGAATTAAACAGTTTCTCTTTCACTTCCAGAATGAAAATTTCCTGATAAATTACCAACCCCCATGTCATCCAAGATGTTCATGTCTTTCTTTCTTTAGTCGAAAAGAAATGAAGGTTTTTGAGGAAAACATTCCAGATTTTTTTCCGTATAGTGGACTGCTGTGGTGGCCAATGGGTTGAAGGTCCAGACTGCAGTTTCAATGCAGCTTCAAAGAGCTCTGAACGATCCCAGCTGAGGAATAAGGGTGAAACAATCGGTCATTTTCAAAAAAAAAAAAAAAAAAAAAAAGTTAAAATTTGTATAGTTTTTAACCACAAATGCTTGTCTTGCACTAGTTCAACTTCACACAGTTACATAGCCCTTATTCCTCAACTGGGATCATTAGACATCGACTGATTTACCGATATTTTTTCTGATATTTTAAGCACTTTACCATAATCGGTTATCGGTTTTGTAATATCGGATTCACCGATAAAACCGATAAACGGCGCCATATTATGGGTGTTTGGAGAATTACCGGCAGGATTGCCGTTTCAGTGCATCTGAGGGGAGACAAGAAAACAACAATGGCATGCACAGGTAAAGAACTTTCTTAGCTGTAATTGTGTAGTTCTGTGTAGACAGCGCATTGTCAGAATCTAGAACGACAAAATATTGGTGATTCTTATATAACATACCAGTTTAGAAATGCAATAAAATACGATGTTTTGTTTGTTATATTCCACAATTTCTGAGAACGTTTTTCAGTGAATTAACATTATCCAGTGAGCTCTTCTTCACTCTTTATATTAAACAGCTTATAAACTGTAGTTTAAAAATGAAGTTGATATGACTCCTGTCCTTTATTTATTTTCTCCATTTGAAAACATTAGACATTCTACATTTGTTTTGCTTAGTGTTGCAGCTGATGCATTTTATAAATAAAAAAATCTATAAATAAAAAGTTTTTTAAGGAGGAAAAATCAAAGTGAAGTATGGACTTAATTGACTCAGTCATTTATTTACTTTATAAAACTAAATAAATATTGGTTCTGCATATCGGTCATCGGGCACATAAACATGTAAAGAATTGGTATCGGTTATAAAAAATCAATATCGGTCGATCAGTAGTGATCATGTAGGGCCTTTTGAAGCTGCATTGAAACTGAAATTTAGACCTTTCAACCTACTTAAGTCCACTATATGGAAAAAAAAATCCTGGAATGTTTTCCTTAAAAACTTCTTTTTGACCTAAGAAAGAAAGACGTGAACATCCTGGATGACATGGGGGTGAGTAAATGATCAGAAATGTTTTATTCAGGAACTGAAGTAATCCTTTAAGGAGTTTCATTAGTCTAACACAAGTTTCACAATATTCTGTAAATAGTCATGAATGATTTTGCCATAACTTTATTGACATCAAAATGATAAATATATATTGGAAAAGCCCATAGTGCATTAAAGGAGAAGTCCATTTCCAGAACAAAAATTGACAGATAATTTACTGTTAAGGTCACCAGCTAAGGTGTCCCTGTACTGGTGAGATGTAATTTTGGATAATGTCAGCTCTGCAGTTATTGCCGTTTTTCATGAAAGAGAGCAAAAATGAAAGTGTAGAGTAATTTGTAACATAGCAACAAAACAAAACTGATATATCCAATACACAATAGAAAAGGAGCTCATTTTGGCAGTGTCTACTCAGCCAGTTTTGTATAACACTTAAATATTATAAAATAATGAATTAAAAAGTATATTTAGAAAGCGTTTATTTAGAGTCAGTGGATTAGCTTTGGATGTTTACTTCAGCGTCATTCTTCTGCTCGTTTCTTTTATGGTATTTAGTTAATTTTGCACATACATTTACATTCAGTGATTTTACAGATTACAGATCTACATCTTATTTGCTCTCAATTCAATTCTGAATGGTGCACAACACAATAGTGATTGTTCTACTGTAGGCAAAAGCAAAGCCTAACTAATCATCACAAAATTTATTTTAATGTAAAATGATTTTGCTTTGCTCACATTTAAGCTGTTCAGTGCCTGCATGGCATCTACTAAGATCTCAGATCCTTCATCTTCCATCATCATCATCATCTCCTCCTCCATGATCTCTCTGTTGTTGTGAGGTTTGTAAGAGGTTTAG
This sequence comes from Labeo rohita, assembly GCF_022985175.1. Taxonomy (NCBI): domain Eukaryota; kingdom Metazoa; phylum Chordata; class Actinopteri; order Cypriniformes; family Cyprinidae; genus Labeo; species Labeo rohita. The sequence goes on along the minus strand of NC_066884.1, from coordinate 36,028,049 downwards.
TTAATGAGCAGTTATTGAGTAAGTTCCAACTCAATGAGTAATGAGCATTTAGATCATACTGTGCCTGTGTTTGCTTTATGTGTCTACCTGCCGTTACTATAGCAACTAATAACATTTCTCTGCTAGTTACAGCCTCCTCCTAGATGTACCTGGTAACGGTCGCTGCTGTTCAATTTCATGCAGTAAACTCCTGTGTATGTCTATAGCAGAGTCTATGGCAGAAATTATTCCAAACTTTCGACCAGTAATGTAGAAGGAGAATTTCTCAGGAATCTCCCATGCAACAGTTCAACCTTTTTTATATTTTGATTAGGGCTGTCAGTTTATCGCATTAACTTGATTAATTAGTTACGAAAAAATAACGCAATTAAAATATTTTAAAGGAGAACTCCACTTCCAGAACAACAATTTACAAATAATTTACTCACAAGATGCTAACGATCTAATCAGATTCAATAAACTACGCTAAGCTACGCTAAAAGTGCTACCGCCAGACCCGGAGATCGGCTGAATGGATTCGAAAACGGAGTTGGAAAATGAGCCTATTTTCAAAAAAAGTGGAGTGTTCCTTTAAGGACCAGGGATGTTGGTCTCATTAAGGTCTAAAATAAGCCAGCAGTAAAAAAAAAAAAATAAATAAATAATAATAATAAAATATTGTGAAAAGTTACAGTGAAAAGTTTAAATTGTACCAGAGCTCCCTGTCCTAATCCTATATATATATAGGCTATACACAAAATATGAAGATTTCACTGTGATCTGATTTTGTAATGTTTTTTTTTAGTTACGAAAACATTACTTAAAACCATGTTTTACTATGTTTATTCATGTAAAGACAAGCGAAGGGTATAGAGTACTAGATTAAGAAATGAGCTAGCTAGAGAATACCTGTGTATTAACAGTGTAAACATGAACCATGCGACCATATAATATGGTTTAAATGTTAATAAATTAAGTGTATCAGCAATCATAAATCAAAGAAGAATTTTTCTAGAAATATATTTAGGTGAAGACAATCACTCGGTCGCTTTGTGTCAAACTCAAATGCAGTTACAGGGATTTTGACCAGCGATTGTGTGCAAATGCGCATTTTGTCCCTCATTAAAACGGTTACGTTTTACAAACAGGTTACAAAGTTTGTTTGTAGCTATATGGGTGCTCAGTTTTTTCTGTTGTAAAATACATTTAGCCAAAATCTCAATTTGAGATGAAATGCTACTGTATGCACAGGCTATTTAAGTGTATTGGCTATAGACTAGATGGCAAACGCTAGCCCTGTCTCTCCAGTCCCACATGTCTCAGACCTCAAATACATAAAATATGAGCCTTTATAGACATTGTGTTTCTTGCATAAAGAAAATGCTGTACTTTTTCAAACAACAAAATTATTATTTACCCTCACAAGACTTTGTTCAGCTCAGCTGCTGTGGAGCTTATTTCATTTCGTTAAGAGAGAGGGGGTGGAGTTATGAGGTTTGACTGACAGTTTGAACAGATCCAACAAGATTTCACAAACTCGTTTAATACCTCTCACTGGCTAAATATTTGTAAAACAGGCAGAAAACGTAAAGGGTGACCAATAGGCATTGATTTATTGAAGAACAAAAAAACACCGCCACCAAAAAAAAGTGCACTTTGGAGTGTAATGAGTGTAATGGACTAATATGGTGCCCCGATTTTGGACTTCCAAAATGTAGTTTAAATGCGGCTTCAAACGATCCCAAATGCGGTTGTAAACGATCCCAGCCGAGAAAGAAGGGTCTTATCTAGCGAAACGATCTGGTTACTTTTTTTATTTAAAAAAAATACAATTTAAATACTTTTTGTTCTCAAATGTTCGTCTTGTCTTGCTCTCCCTGAACTCTGTGTATTCTGACTCAAGACAGTTCCAGTTGTCGAAATGTCGAAAAACTCTGATCGTATTTTCTCCCTCAACTTCAAAAACCATTTCAAAATCATCCTACATCGCTGCAGAAGTACTGACCCAGTCTTTGCAAAGTGAACATGCAAAGAAGATCAAACACCCTTAACAAAAATGTTTTTCGTCATACCCTAACTGTCATGAACTGAAAACAGGCAGAGTGAGACAAGACGAGCGTTTGAGATTAAAATGTATTAAATTTTTTTCATGAAAAAATCGTTTCGCTAGGTAAGACCCTTCTTTCTCAGCTGGGATCATTTACAACCGCATTTGGGATCATTTGAAGCCGCATTTAAACTGCATTTTGGAAGTTCAAAATCGGGGCACCATGTCAGTCCATTATAGTTTTAGTTTTTTTGTTTTTATTCTTTTAGGATCTTGTCAGACATGAACACTGTCAACCGTTGTATGGAAAAAGCACATTTAGATTCCTAAGAAATTCTCCTTTAGTTTCTTTCTTGATTTATGAGTTTGATTAGATTTTGATCATGATATTTCTTTTTCAGTGCTCTGCCCCACCTAGAGGCACGTCTCTTCTGTGTTCTCATGCAGATTGAAGCTTGAAGCGTCTCTGGAGAAATGTACTCACTGTGTTCCTCAGATTTGATCTTCTTCTCACTGCATGAAGTGTTTGACTTCAGATGCAGGACTCAGTTCTTCTGTTCTGATGTGATGGTCTGTATTTTGCATGTTTTACAGCACATGGCAGTTTGCAGTATTCAGTGTTTGTGTGTTTGCAGGTTTGTGTGTTCAGTGAGTGGAGAACAAATCCAAATCTGGGTTGTAGGGCTTGTCTCAGTGTAAACGTCCACCTTATTTTGCAACTTAGTAAGCTGTTTACTGTGAATGTGTGAGACTTCTGATTCATTAGCTGGTATAGGTAAATAAGTAGAAGAATAACAAAATGCAGTTAACAGTAAAACTATTTGCACTACAATCCAGTGAGTTTATGACTGCAAATAAATAAAAATAATATGATAAATACTAGTTTGACATATCAAACTGCATAATGGACTGTTTTTAAGGGCTAAAATAACTGGAAGCAAATGACACCAGAAGCCTCACTCATTCAAGATACAAATGGCCACTTCTGTGAAAATAAGGTAGGCAGTATTAATATACTAATGGTAGGTTAGTAAAGTTTTTACCATCCCAGGATAAGCAGCAGTTTATCCATGTACTGCATGATCTAAATCAGTGGTTTTCAGCTCACAAACCAAAAATGAGCTGCTGGCCTGTTCTAATAAATACATAATAATAATAAAATAATGTGTGTATACATACATACATACATACATACATATACATATATATAATTATTTTATTAAAAAAATAATTCAAATAGCATACAAATAATGTAACTTATACACTATGTGACACTTGTGCTCATATCATGTTAATAATTTGACATTATAAATATTTCACATATATATTAAAATATAAAAAATAATGCTTAATATTTTAATAAAATACTATATAATGTTGTAATATCAATCATTAAATTTGATTTCACAAAATTTAAATCTAAATTTTTATATATGTGTATATAAAATTACATTTACAAAGTACAAATCCCCACTGATCTTTACTGACTATGATGGTGCCAGTTTTAATAATTTGACATATGGGAGTATGCAGTTCATGGTATTATTAATTCAGTTACTTTTGCATGATAAACAATTTTGGCACTGTTTTGTAATTTGTAAACAACCATGGTTTAAACATTGGGAGAATTATTTATTTTTATTTTTTTAAACAAAGCATGAAAAAATACAATATTGGAATTATTTGTCTAATTCTACATTATCATTTTAAACTATTTGCAAAAAAAAATAAAATAAACATATTTACTTTTACTTGTATGCCTAATATGTCAAAAAAGCAAAAAGTTTTCTCTCTCGTCACATTCATTTAGGAATTACATCAAGTGCATAAATCATACAATATTTTCAAATCAAAATGGCTGTATATGAAAAAAAATAAGTTGAGTAGTTTGCTTCCCTGCATATTACTGTCAGTCATTCAACATTTCTGTCATAATATTAATATTCGTTATGTATAATATTACATAAATATTAAATATAAATATTAATTTTTTTTTCCATCTTACCTCACTCTCTTTCAACATGAAAAAACTGCAGGACGCTTCACTGTGGAATTCTTGCTGTGAACAGTAAACCCCACCTACTTTGATTTGATTGGCCATCTCAGTCATTTAGACTTTGACTAGCACTGTTGGACCAACCTAAACATGTCACTTATAAACCTTTCTATCATCCTAACAGCAATCAGAGCACTGTGAAATGGACTGCAGCAGATCAGTGCAAGAATTTACAGTATTTAAGGGGACAATGTGGCCATCTCTAATCATTAATATCTATTGCAGTTGCGGTCCTGGTTCTGAAGTAAAACCAGCTGAGAACCACTGAAGCATGCTGTATTACTGTGAGCTCATCATGGGGTGTTGTAGCTTCAATCCTAAGGGTTGATTAGATGTCCTGTAACATGTGCACTTACTGTTCTCTTAAATGTGTGTTGTTTTGCTCAGATTGATTGAACTCTAGTGAGTGAATCAGCTGATAATGCCTTACGTCACTAAACATCAATTCACTCACAAACCCAACTCTAAAAGAGCTTTACTCTGTTACATTTTGCTGTTAAGGTTGCGTGTTTGAAACTATGCACAGCACTGACCAGCCATCCGGCCTGCATGAAACAGACTGGAGAGTTACAGTATCTAGACTTGAGACACATTACGCCTTATTAAACAAATCTACATGCTGGTGAGATTGTGTTACAGTGCCGGTGTTTGAATGTAAGATCTGCTTGTGTGTCTGTTAAAGCAACAGTTTACCCAAACATGAACATTTGCTATCGAGATGTAGATAAGTTTGGAAAAATGTAGCATTCCATCAATTGCTCACCAATGGATCCTCTGCAGTGAATGGGTGCCATCAGAATGAGTGTCCAAACAGCTGATAAAAACATCACAATAATCCACAAGTAATCCACACCACTCCAGTCCATCAGTTAACATCTTGTGAAGAGAAAAGCTGTGTGTTTGTACATCATTAAGACATTTTCAACTTCAAGCCATTGCTTTTGGCCAAAATCCTCTATCTATAATATTGCTTTCTCCAGTGAACAAGTGTACTCTGATGGCACCCATTCACTGCAGAGGATCCACTGGTAAGGTAAGCAAGTCTTCTGATGAAAAAACAAACTCTTCTACATCTTTGGTGGCTAAAGAGTGTATAAATTCTCTGCAAAAATTGTTTGTTTTTGGGTGAACTATTCCTTTAAATTGGTTTCCTTACAAGACAGCAATCAGTTGTCAGTTATTTCAGAGATTTAGTTTGTTCTTTGTGTTAAATTAACAAGAAACGGTTATTGATAATGTGTCTAACAGTTTTGTATATGTATAAACTATTGCAATTTATGTTTCTTACTTTTATTTATACTTTTCAAAGCAAAAATTAAAATATATATTTAAACAAATGTTGCTCTCATTTCTTTTTTCATTTGCTAATCAAACAGTTGATAGCAGCCATTGACTTTCGTAGTTTCATGACATTTCAGAAGGATCATATGACACTGAAGAATGGAGTAATGAAGCTGAAAATTCACATTTGATCACAGTAATTGTTTTAATTTTTTAAAAATAATTTAAAGTTTTAATAATACTGGATATTACATAGAGCAGAAAATATTATTTTAAATTACAACAGTATTTTACAATATTACTGTTTTTGCCTTGTATCTTAAACGTTTGACTGGTATTGTAAATGTAACTATTTAGCTCAAGCTGACATTTAAGAAAAATGTGAATACTCACTCAAATGTTGAACTGCAGTATGTGCTTCTAGTTAACACCCATAATATCCACCCATGTTTTTCATTTATTTTTCTACCCTTGCCAAGTGTCTGTGAGTGTAGGGAACGGACAGATACACACACTCCACCCAGTCCACTGATGTAATACCAAATTATGAACTCAGAGGATAATATTAAAACAAAAACCTGTTCAACAGTGAAAAGTAAATCAGCAACACTAATAAATGCAAAGAAAACATATTATTATTATTACTACTGATGATTAATAATTGTAATAAGAAACCACTGATACACTGATTTGTAACTGATGTAGTGCAAAACACTGTAATACTACTTATACTGTAAAAATGATAATACTAAATAACAATAATTCTGTAAAATAACCAATAATGTAGCCCAGAAGGCCAGAAAAAAGGCTTGTTGCTTTGTTTGAGACGCTGGTAAATGAGAATCATCTGTTGTCGATGCTGTTGCGCAGCTCATGATGGGCAGGTTCACTTCAGTTGAACACATTAGTGTTCTGCTTGTCTCAAACGCTTCTAGCTCACACACAGTGAGGAAGATGGATTTCAGAAGCTTGAAGTTTCTTTTTTGTGTGATTTGTCTGGTGCGCTGCAGCCCGGAGCAGAGCTCCACCATGAAAAAGAATGGCAAAAAAGGTAAATGAAAAATCATTTGTTACTGTTTGGCTACAAACTTTTTACAAAGCATAAACCATTTCTATACCCACATATATATCTTGTGTATATACGTGTGTGTGTTTGCATATATATATGTATGTATATTGCATATTGTGAATTTAAATTGGCCTTGTGTATGTATAATGTGTAATTCTGTTTTTTTTTTTTTTTTAAATAAAGAATCAAACAGTGCTGCTATTGAGGAGCTGAGGAAACAAATTGAGCAGATTGTGCAGGATCTGAATCTGATCAAAGAACAACAAGCTTTACAAACAGGTAAAACGCTGCATCCATTTTAATGATTATTCTTACTAATTATGAATATTAAAAAATACTATTATTATTATTTGGTTGTAATAACAATAAATCACTATCAAAATTGTGGAAGTCAAGTGTGTTCTTGAAGTCAACTATAATTAAATATTTGTGGCATATTGTAAAAAAAAAAAAACAAACAAAAAACAAACAAACAAAAAAAACATGGTGTAGTATTTCAGTGATGTATTTATGACATTTACCAGCAGGGTATTTTCAGTTTTACTTTGGTTAAATGATTAACAACCAGACAGACAACAATAAAAAGCTTGAAGCATACTTCAAGTTTATTTTAAGTTCATCTAGGTACAAAGCTCAAGTATAATCTAGGTCGTAAGTATACTAAAATCATTGTAATAGTATACTTGTAAGTGCACTGTTTCAATAGTTCTGGGCAATAAATTGTCCCACATTTTCAGAACTAGTTTACATCATGTGTTTTTCTTTGTATTTCAACTACACTGAAAACTACACTAAAAGAGAACTTATAGATTAGTTACTGTTAGTTTTCTAGCAAACTTTGAAGTATGCTCTCTGTAAACTGCTACACATGCACTTTTTATGTGTTTTAAGAAACAGTCATGAAAGTGACTCTCTTAAAGTAAAGCTAAATGGCCTTTTATTTGATTAATATTACATTATCTGCAAGTACAGTTTATTTTAATATTACAAGTGGACATTAGTCCAGTTAAGTACATTTCTTTTTACATGGGTGATATCTGCATAGTATTTAGTTGTTGATGTACTTGTTCCTGGAAGACATTCTCTCCTCTGTATGAAATATGAGGTATGTGAAATTCAGTGTTGTCTGTTGTGTGTTAGTCACAGCTCATAACATTAAGAGCGTGTCCATCAGACTTGTTCAGGGTACTGACCTGGAAGCAAACTTTCAAAAATTCTTACTTCTTTTCTTCCCTCTTCAGTTTGCTTAAAAGGCATCAAGATCCCAGGCAAGTGTTTTCTCGTAGACACGACAAAGAAAAGCTTTCACGCCGCAAACGATGACTGCATTGCTAAAGGAGGAACACTCAGCAGCCCTCTTTCTGGCGATGAGAACGACCAGCTGTACGATTATGTTCGGCAGACCGTCGGGCCAGAAGGGCACATCTGGTTGGGTGTGAATGACATACTAAAGGAGGGCGAGTGGACCGACCAGACAGGCTCACTGATACGCTTTAAGAACTGGGAATCAGAGATCACCCATCAGCCCGATGGAGGCCGCAGCCAAAACTGTGCCATCTTGTCCAGTACGGCCAACGGGAAGTGGTTTGATGAGGACTGCCGTGGCGAAAAAGCATCTGTCTGCCAATTTAACATCGTCTAAGCCACTTGTAGAGCAACACCCTACAGAATGATGAATTAGACAGACATTTACAGTAGAATGTGTAGCAAAAAGTTTAGTTAAAGGTACGAAATGTATGATTTTTGCATTAAAATATCTAAAAAAAAAAAAAAAAAAAACCACTAGAACTATGTTGCTGGGAGGTTTTTGATTAGCTGGTTTAGGTGTGTCTAATTGGGGTTGGATCTAAGCTCTGCAGGACACCGGCCCTCCTGGACCGAGTTTGGGCACCTCTTATAGAATTTATTAACTTGTGTACTTAGATGCAACATCCGCCATCTTGGAAAGGTCAATATGTTGTCACACAGTAAAAATCAATTTTCTGAGATGCCACAACCCTGCACAGCCTTTGGTTGTAAAAACTGCCCAAATTTAATTTCTTGAAGAAATGGAATAAACTTTTACAGGTGATTTGGTTTGTGTTTTTAATATTTATCACCTCAGTATTGCAGGTTTTTGTAAAATGGTAACATTTTAATGTTGTGTTGGCCAACAGCTTTGTCTTGATGTATTGTGTTAGTTTAGCAAAATCATCTAAGTCAATCAAAGTGTTTTGCAGAGTATAAATATTCATAGATATGTAGAGTTACGGTTGCACTTGCTCTTGAGTGTTCATGGACCAAAATGGCGGAAGTGTAGTGGCTCTTTAAAATAGCTGCTAATAAGGCATCTATGTTTACATATCTTTGGCACCGATATTTATATAGAATGGTCGCAAAGTAAGTTCACAATCAAATGTAGTACCTACCCAGACAGTACAGGATTTTGGACGCAATGATTGTGTCTCTACTGTATGTAGTTTTGTGTATTTTGTGACTTGGAGCCCCCTACAGTTAAATGAATGGAATTAACTGGTAAATTTAACTCTGTCCTAGTTAAGGTGGATGGCATTACACGTGAATCTGTTGCAGCCATAAAAGCAATCCACACTTTTCACATTTTTTACATTCCCACTTACCAAACACTCTCAACACTCCCAACACAGACATTTTGTGAGGAGTGTGGGAAACAAACAGAAGCCATTCATCTTACTAAAAGTCAGTTTATCACTGGAATGGCTTTAAAACTAATATTTCAAGGTATTTCAACCCTTACATATAGTTTTTTAAAATAATTTACTGGGTGGTAGAACATATTTATTAGCTGAAATAAAAGAAAATACCAATGGACTCTCATGACACTTCAGAACTATTATATGCTTTGATGAATTAGTTTATATTGACAAAAAAAATTTAACGCCCCAGTTATACACGCTTATGAGGAAACTCCTGTTTACTCTGAATACTGAGGCCTGATTTATTCACGTTCGTGTAGCTGCAAGAACTGCCAAAATGGATGGAGCTGACTGCCATTTCTTCAGAATCTTTTGACTGATAGAGACAGTCATCGACTTGCGTGCAGCCTTGTAGCACAGCAGGCTACGCAATGCTCATTCCTGTATCTCAGGGAACCAAGGTTACATTAGTAACCGGAGTGTTCCCTATCAAAAGGTCTCGCCTGCTTATGGGGAATGCATCCAATAGCACCATGCTATAAGCAAGCCCAGTCCAGGAGCCCCCGTAATGAAGCCTACAAGCCCAGAAGTGCCTATAAGCATGAGCCAATTCTGGGACCCAAACCACTAAACTGACTTCTACATAACAAGAACTTCTCCACTTACACAGGGGATTAAGTAAATTAGTCAAACAAAATCCATGCCTGGAGGGCAAATCTGTCCAAGTTATAAAACTTGATAAAGGTAGACTGTAAAGACCAGCCAGAAGCCGCATAGGTAACACCAACTGGACCAAGCCCACAAGGAAGCTATTCCTCTGGTGGAGTGGGCCCTCACTCCAATAGTACATCGTAAGCCCACTGATGCATTAGCCAGGACTAAAGCATCAACTTTTCAGCCTGATAGTCTCTGCTTTGTAACTGGCAGCTCTAGAGCAGCCTCCGAAGCATGCAAAAAGCTCCTCTGAGTGCCGGCAGTGGTTAGAGCTGTCTACACATATTCTAAGGACCTGAACTGGGCAGAGTAAATTATTGCTGTGATGGGTGTCACATATTCTTTGAATGTGGAAGGGGTGCGGGCCTTCTCCAGCAGCTCTTGCAGAAAGGTTAGCATGAATGACACATCACAAGAGGATGGGTCCTTGTTCCGTACTGCACACCAGTCAGAAAAGACTAGTGTTGGGTTCGATTCCACCTAAGTCGAGTCCGAGTCGAGTCTTTAACCAATCGAGTCTGAGACAGGTCCGAGTCCAAAATGGGCTGAGTCAGAGTCAAGTCCGAATCCAAGGAAACACTACTGTTTGTTAGTGTCTTAACATTGTTTTAACCCAGAAGTGCACAAAGTCGGTCATGGAGGGCCGGTTTAGCTCCAGCCCCAATTAGACACACCTGAACCAGCTAATCAAGCTCTTACTAGGCATACTAGAAACCACCTGGCAGGTGTGTTGAGGCAAGTTGGAGCTAAACCAAGGACCAGGACCGAGTTAGGGCACCCCTGTTTTTAACCTTTACAACTAGAAAAACGCAATGTCAATTGAAATGTAAGAAAAGCAAACCTCTATTGGATCTTGCCATTTTGATTTTTGATTTCACAACATCTCATAATTAGTGCCCTACTCTGCTTAGCAAACTTAAAGTCATGTAACAGAAGTTATGGCTGACTTATGTCTTGTGACATATTTCAGAGTGAAACAGGTTTTAGAATGTGAAAAATTGTAGGGCGGGAATTGACTTTATTCATTGTTATAGTAAATGTATAAATTATAGGTAAAGCAGTAGGTATCTTGGTGATTGGTACCTTAAGAGCAGAAAATGTACCTCTCTATCTCTGATCGTGGCTATGTGTGTTTTTGGTCTTTATATGACAAATGTATAGACCTTAGACAGGGCGTTCAGATTTTTTTTCTTGGATGAAAACAAGGCTGTGAGGAATAAACTTAGTTGTTACAATGGCACACACTGTGTATAAAAGCTCTACATATACTCTTCAAAAATCACAGCCAACTCACACCCATTTTATTTTTGAATGCATTTATAGTTACATTAATTACAATAAATTACATTATGTAAGGAATAATTGATGAGGGGCCATTTAATTATTATAAAATCATGCACACCCAAGGTGGTTTTGGACCCATAAAAACTATTGCCACAAAAATGTTAGAAAAAAAAAACATTCTAGCTTTCTTTGAAGCTAGAAGCTGCCACCATGTTTAAAAAAATAGTAATAATTTCAATAGGCTACAGCAAAAACTAATAAACTAATGTAATTAAAACATTCTTAAACTTAGGCAATTAAACGCTAAGTATTACTTACAAGCAAAGAGATAAATAATTTTAAGTTTTTCAGATAGGTCTATCTAAAGGCTTCTACAGAAATAGCCTACTACAGACATTTCACAAAGTAATAAATGTAAAAATAAAACACTGCAAAATCTTCACTGTATACATTAAAGAGGATTTATTAAAATTAATAAGTAATTCAGTCAAGAACAGTGAGTGATTTTCTTTTTCTTTTGTTGTTTGATTAACATTTAAGACGCGGCTGGCGGCTGCAGGATTATACTGCTGTCGCTTTAAGATCTGACACACAGATCAAATATTTTGACGCATTAGTATTTCTCCCAACTGTTCAGTTTTACTTAAGACAAAACTGACTGCATTTACATGAACGAGCATGCGTGTAGCAATAAAAGAACCTATTAGAAGTTAAGCGAAAGAGAACTCGGCATTTGCACACTGACTGAGAGGAGCATCCTGTGAGCACGCTTTGAGTGTGTGCTCACATAAAATTGTACTCGAGACCGGACTCAAGTCTGAGTAGGAGTCCGAGTACCCCAACTCTAGAAAAGACTGTGTAGAGATGTTTCCTAGACAAGGCTCTAGCCTCCAAAATGGTGTTCATCACCCTCACAGAGAGCTGCAGAGACTCCTGTCGAGGGGCTAAACATGAAGGCTTCACAGTTCAGCCTGGGGATGCCAGATCATGCCTCTCGCTTGAGAGAGGAGGTCCTTCCTCAATGTAACTGGCCAAGAAGATGACTCCTCCATATCGGGGCCACTAGGAGGAGCGAGCACCCATGAAAGTTGTATTCTGAGGTGAAGAGGTCCACCTCTGCCCTCCCGAAGACAGGCCAAATTGGAGGTGTAGTCTCTATTCTCCTGGAGCTACATTGCCCCAGGACAGCGTGTCCACTCTTTGGTTCAGTGTGCCAATCTGAATGATGCCACTAGTCGTTGAATTGTCAATGAGCGTAACTGTCCCCAGGAAGACAACTCGCTGGCTGAGAGACAGAGAGCTCTTGGCTAAATTGATTTCCTGCTCCGATTTGGCTAACGAGGCACGCAGATCCACGCACTTCATAAAGGTGGCCAGAGAAAGTCTGAAGGGCAGGACTGTAAATTGATAAACCCATGAGGGAAATGGGAGTCCAGGAAGAAGACCTTGTCAGCATCCTTAATCTCCAAAACAATACTATAACAAAGGTGGCGCTTCAGCACCACCAGGTTGGCCATGGCCCTGCCGATTGCCTGCGTAGTGGCATTCATAGAGCGCAGAGCCAGGCCAGTCACTGTGCACAGCTCCTTAAAGGCATCAGAACTCGGGCCAAAATTTGGAGCACTGCCACTGTATGATGTGCAGAGCCAGTCTGCCAAATCATGCCTCTCACTTGAGAGAGGAGGTCCTTCCTCAATGTGACTGGCCAAGAAGCTGATTCCTCCACACTGGGGCCACTAGGAGTGAGCCCCTGTGAAAGTTGTCTTGTGAGGCGAAGAGGTCCACTTCTCCCCTCCTGAAGACAGGCCAACTTGTTTGAAACACTTGGGGTGTAGTCTTCATTCTCCTGGAGCTACATTGCCCCAGGACAGCATGTCCACTCCTTGGTTCAGTCTGTCAATCTGAATGGTGCCACCAGTCGCTGAACTGTCCTTGATCTTCATTAAGTTCAACAAAAGGTGGCGCTACAGCACCACCAGTTTGGCCATGGCCTTGCCGATTGCCTGCGCAGTGGCATTCATGGAGTGCAGCGCTAGGCCAGTCGCTGTGCACAGCTCCTTGAAGGCATCAGAACTCAGGTCGGCCATGTCCAATGTGTTGAGAAGATTGGCCTAAAGAACTTGGACCACTACCATTGTATAAAGCACTAAGCCAATCTGGCCAGCCTCCAAAAAAGCCTTGCCTGCTAAAGCAGAGGTGGTCCTGCAAGCTTGGATGGATGCACCACATGGGCCTTCGAACCCAGGGCTGATGGAGGGCAAAGAGGCACAGCGCCTGCCTCTTCCAGTGGGGGGAGCTTAAAATAAACCTTCTCTTCAGGGATCTCCTTATCGGAGATAAGGGCGGCAGAAGCGGAGAAATGAACAAGCACCAAGTAGAGGGCATGTCATGTCTTGGTAAGTTTGCCATGAACTTCCAGGAAGAGTGGTACTGGCTTCTGGTGGGATGATTGTCCTGTCTGCAGTTCCCACTCATCTAAGCAGCTGCGGACAGACTCTTTCGGTGCTAGCTAATCCAAGCTGAGTTCCTCTATAGCTCGCTGTCCGCACCGCCCGGTGTTGACTCTTTGGGAGGAAGGCTGCCAGGACCCTCTCTGAAACACATCTACTCCTCTCCATCTGAAGCTGTCAGCGACCAGGAATCACTGCAGACAAAGGGCACAAATCTGCACGAGCGAAATACACTGGTGAATCGAGGCACTGCAGAGAGAGTGAAGCATGTGGGACTTAGCCAGTGTGAGATCACTCGAGCCCGATAAATCAGTCCCATTGCTCCAGAAGAGCAGATGGGGGAGGACAACTTTTGTGAAGGAAGGCGATCCAAGAGCAAAGCAAGGCAAGACTCATGTTCTTGCAATGGGAGCAGTCTGTCCCACAGAGCTCAGCCTCAGACACTCACTGAGGCCATTTGAGGCATGCAGGGGTTCCATGAACAAGCCACACCATCGCAATTTTCTCTTAGGATATTTGCTCTTGTGTTTGTGCTGATGAGATGTGATCTTCTGCTGCTAGAGCTGTTCTACGGTGAGTAGGAGGCTTCAAGCTTCTTCTTCAGAGACTAGTGAAAATTCTGACAAAATGGCACTCAGAGCCAACTTATATAGCAGAGATTTGGTGGGTTGAAGCACCATTTATTCGTACAGCTACACAAATGTGTACCAATCAGACTTGAGTATTCAGAGCAGAGATGGGGACTCGAGTTTGAGACTCGGACTCGAGTGCGACTTAAGTCGCACACACAGTGACTTCAGACTCGACTTGAGACTCGTCCTCGAAAGACTTCAGACTCGACTCGGACTCAAGCTGCGGGACTCGTGAACAATGTTTATTTTTAGGAAACAACTGATGAGCTCGCTGTTATTCCCCTCCCTCCATTACCTATAACCTGGCCATGTAACACGCGACGTGTATCTGCTGCGTGCGGGCGCGGCCACACATTTTTTATTTTTTTATTTTAGGCGCGGCCGCCACACATGAGAGGGCAACGAACAAACATGTCGACTGCTGTGCCATTCATCGTTAGCTTTGGATTTTAAAACTTCAAACAAGACGGCCCAAACAGAAGAAGTGCTCAGTGCAAAATATGTGATATGAGGATAAAAGATTCAGTATAGACAGCGTCACTGATTATAATAGAGCTTTGTGATATCGCGAACTAAGCTTTTACTAATTTTAAGGGAGTTTGTAAATGAGATACTGATTTAATACAGCAGTTAAATAAACAAGATGTTATTATTAAGTGACTTTCATTGTCTGACTGTAACACTATTGCCTGATTTTGCTCTATTTCGTCGTCAAAAGTAGTCTGAAACAAGTCACAACTGAGCCGCTGCGCATCTCCATTCAAACACAGCGGTGTTTCGTTTATGAATGAACTCGTTTTTAAAACGAATCTAGTGAAATGATTCAATTTCCCATTCATAAAGACAGTCACTCTTTATTCCTAAATGAAGCAGCAGTTCAAACGAATCAAATGAATGATATGATTCAGTAATTAAATCAGTCTCTTGCCGCCACCTGCTGGCAGTTATTTAAATCATTTAACATTTCTGTATTAAAACAATTTGATTTAAAACATTAATCTCAACAATGAATTTAGGAATATGATTGCACTTCTGCCACCTCTGAGCCTCATTAAACATATGAAAAGGTAAAAACAAAAGTTAAATTCCCTTGTAAATCACTTTAAGGAGTCAAATATCACCTCATAATGGGAAGGCAAATTTTTTTATTAGATTTTTGGATTATTGTTTAGAATGTGCTCCTAAAATTTTGATTGTGCTACTAATTTTTTTAAATTAGGAGCACAATGTGATGTTTGACCATATTTGGTCTTTCTTAATTTTTGGTCTGTACTGTACTGTACTGTACTGTGTTCATGCTACAAGGCAAAATACAGATATTAACTTAAAAGTAAAGCATTCTTGGTGTTTTTGTCATGTTGCAATAGCCTGTTTACACTGATTATATACCAAAATCAAAGCTGATACTGTATGCTAATAGATAAAGGAGTCATTATAACATATTACATGCTTTGAGTTCCTTATATATAGCTATGCAGTGTTGGATGGGTCGCTGTACGTGATGCAACACTTATTATAACGAGAGACTTAATATAATCAGAGCTCAGAGACTTGAGACTTGACTTGGACTCTAGCTCAGAGACTTGTGAGCATCTCTGATTCAGAGTAAACAAGAGCTTACTCGTAAGCGTGTATAGGCAACAGGAGAGACCGTTTGATAGGGAACCAATAATATTCATTATGTAACCTACAGGAACCGGACATTTACACTACATAAAAAGTGAAAAGAGAAGCAAATACCAATACACTGGCAGCCATCTATATTTGGCAAATTGCTGGCAATTTTGTATAAATTGTTTACAATCTCATTTGTATGGTTTCATAATCTACTTATGACCCAATGAGGGTTAGGTTATGTAAGAATTTATACAAAATTTCCAACTCATACAATAGTTATCTCATGAGATTCGTTTTAAAAAAATGTGCAATTCTTGCCATTTATTTCTGTCTCTATAATGGTCTCTTAACTTTTATTGATACAATAACAGTAAAGTGCTACAAGGCTGATGCAAAATCATTAGAAAAGCATTACACAACTGATGTACTTTGAAAGTGAAGTTTCACTGGAAATACATTACACCACGTGTAATAGCCTATTCCATGTGTAAGGAATTCAGTGTGAAAATAATGCAGGGGAAATGATTCTCATGCTCTTTCTTGCTTCATCTGTGACATCAAAAATTTCCTGTTTTTATTAACTCCTATCCTCTCCAGCACTTGAAAATCAGTTACAGTCACAGATTTTTTAAAAACAGTTTCACAAACAGGACAACAACAGAATCAATGCTAACAAATCCAAATTTTGCTGTATTCATCTCAAGTTAGTTGAGTGTCTACTCAGTTCAGATTAATTAAAGTGTAAAGTTCATTGATTATGAAAAGCATTCAATTCAGCTATATGCAGCTCTACAGAAGACAACTTTGTCAATTTCCAGATCAATTCTGATATTACGCGTCTTTTAATTCCCAACTAAACAGGTCAAAGTCAACAGTGGCAAGGAACTAAAACTCCATCATGTGACAGAAATAAAAACCAGGCTCAGTTGGTGAACCAGTTCTCCTCTAGTCTTAGCAAATGAACACTGTGTGATATTGATTACAGGCTGCATCACAAGTCAGATTTATGGATTGATATCATTAAAAAAACAAACCTTTGCCAGTAATCATGATTTAGCACAATCATATGCATTAAGTGATGACAAATAATGCTAAAATTAAAATATTTTTATTTCATATGATGAAAAAAAAAAAACATTACACTAAAATGTGACACTATTTGAAAAAGAAAATCTTTCAGTTTTTACTGGTTTTGTGCATTTGCAATAATTGATATTGCTAGGTGGATATCTAAGGAATTTAGCTGCATAATTAAGCAGAAGTCAAAAAAAAAAGAAAAAAAACGTAAGTAGTGAACAGCCCAAATATCTACCTGACTGAAATGACATTTAAACAAACCTAATTCTAGAAACAGATTTATTGTTTTTTGTTAGTTCAATGTTAAGTCTAGACTGAAGACTGATAAGTTTTACCAGACCCAAGTGACAGTAGAAGCCCCCTTTTTTAAGTAGCTCAGTAGTTTAGATGGGTTTGCAGTGGAACCTCTAGCATCTGTTCCTTTTTAGATCCAGACAGCAGAAGTGGCCAGAATTTCCAACACAACATCATTGCAATTCGTAAATATATTTTACATTTTAGCTAACTTGTCTGAATTTGTACAATCTTATTCGTGCAGTACATTATCATACAATTCCCATGTGGTTAGGATGGTTAGGTTTAGGGGTAGGTTGTTTCCTGTCCAAACAAAATCACAAAATCTTTCCCTGAGATAGGGCTAGAATCTTCCATCAGTTGATCTTGACAGTTAAAGCAAACTCACTGTTCATGACTTCTGGCTAGATTTTGCCGTCACAGACAGATTTCCAAGACCTGCGACAAAAACCCCTAGATTACGGCCAGATTGCAAACCATTTTCAATCATTTTTGCAGAAATTATAACTTTTTCTAGACAATTCATGTCTTAACTTCTCAAGCTGTGAATAAATAAACAGAGATGTTTTAATATCAAAAACATACAATATTGATAACAAGCAGTGTGCTGACACAAAATCACTAAACATAAAAACATATGGGCACTCAAAAACAAACTTTAGTTTACAGTAGAAAATTATTTTCCTCTCACACACACAGTCTGGTTTCATAGTTACCTTCCTCTTCCAAACTCTTCGGTGTGTCAGATGTAGTTGATTGTCCCTTAACATAACCATAGAGCTCATTGTCAGTCAAGGCCTTGTTTTTAGTGATGAGGCTTTCATTGTTTCTGGCTGGTAAAGGTGGGTTAGTAAGAGGTGGATCATTCTCATTTGTACTGGCTTTTTTATATTCTTCTTTTTCTTCAAGCAGATGACTATATACTAGAGTTTCATCTATGTACGCATAGGTGTGAGGATCCTCCTCCTCCGGTGTTTTGGGGAAGCCATGGAGGCCTGGAAGGAAAGCATGCTCACTGGGATTGTAGACGGACACTGGGGGAGCTTTATTCTTCTTCTTTTTCCTGTGTGATAATAAGACGCTTTATTAAAAAAAAAAAAAAATCAATTGATACAATATTTGATAGGGGTTCAGTGTAGACAAACCAGTGTAGATTCTCTGGAGACTGAATATCTATAATTCTCAAATAAATCTGAAATCAAACTTTCACTAGAACTTTACGCCAAAATGTTTGAAGCGGGCGTGGCCACTTTTAGTTAAATGGCTGTAACTCTTGAATGGAATGAAATATTTTCACCAAATTTGGTGTACATGTGCATATAATCAAACCAGAGGTTGCATTAACCGAAAATTCTCTGTCATTGATGGAAATTTTTTATCAGTGACGATCTGAAGACCGTCTGTCACTTTGATAGATTACACTGAGGGTGATCTATTGTAAAATTGTAGCTGTAATTCCCACCCCTGTCCAGTTGCTGGCGAGTGCACTCCAGTCTGGCAGCAGAGCACAGGATACAGAACAAAAACGAAACTGTCACGAATGTTTTTCTATGCATTTTATTATGCACAGGCGAGTACACAGAAGCTACAACGATCTATCGTGCCACATTAAAGAGCGCCAAAACGGTATTTATTGCTTGAATTTCCTAAGGAAATTGACAGAATTTGAAATCTGAGACTTTGTTTCATATCAAAGGTACCGCAAAGCCTAGATTATTGCTATTTATTGCAAGGAAGACGCACTATGTACTGTCCATTCATCAACTGAAAACAGCATAGACCAAGAGATTGATTGTGATTTAAGAATCGATATTGGTTTGTTAAAATGAGAATCTATTAAAATCAAGAAATCAATTTTTTTTTTTTTTTTTTACCCAGACCTAGCGTATTTTGTTGTTTTTAAACACTGCACTGTTGGGTTCATGATTAAAAACAAAAATGTGAACAAAAATAAAAGCAATTACAAGTGTTATTCTAATTAAAATATGAAAATTAAAATAACGGGTAATAATAGATTATGACAGAATTTTTACGACCCTGTCCGTCATGTTGAAGTCTAGCGCAACCTCCGAGTCAAACTGATGTTTCACAAAAAAATGCAGCTGCTGGCCACTGGGTTACACTATAATTAAATGAAATTAGCTCTAACAATGCAACTGTTGGTCTGACTGTCTTAAAAATTGGCATGCAGTGTCTCTGTCCAAGGTGCGCTCATTGGGCCTGTTTGACTCGTGGCCCCAGAAGTCTGTGAGAAATTTAAAAGAAATCAGCCACCAGGAGGCACTATCACATTTTACATGTATGCAATTGATTGTACATTGTGCGATATTGTACATTTTACACACATTATTCAAATCAAGTCCGATTTCCTCATTCTGAAGAATTTTTGCCTTAATCGCTACTGTCAATCAAACTCTTTGTTAAATATTGGAGATTATTTTAAAAACCTCATTTCACAAACTAGTCCTGGATGTTTTGCTCAAATGTAACAAAACCAGTGAAGAATAAATCTCCGGACACCCTAGATCAATAATTATCAAAAAAGAAAAAAAAAAAAAAAAAAAAGCTGTTTTAAGCTGGAAGTATCTGGTTTTAGCTGGTCTCCCAGCCTGACTAGGCTTGTCAAGCTGGTTTTACCTGGTTGTTCTAGCTGGTCTCCCAGCCTAACCAGTTAAGAAAGTGGCCAAAACCCCTCTAAAACCAGCATGCTGACCAGCTATGACCAGCTAAGGCCAGGCTGGATGACCAGCTAAAGCCAGCCAACTAGCTTAGGCTGGTTTTAGCTGTTTTTTTTTCAGCCGGGTGTAATATTTGTTTGGCTATAGTAGGGTTATTTAAAGTATGGGCCTTCATGGCAGGCACATGACATATGAATACAAACAAAGTGGTTTTATAGCAGTTGTACAGGTAAAACTTAGTACATTGATATGGTCCTTTATATGTTATATATATATATATATATAATTATATTATATATATATAATTATATTATATATATATATATATTATATATATATATAAAAAATTCACAAAATTCCAACCTATCATTGAAGCAAAACAATGGAAAGCAGGGGGGGAAATCTCATTATGAAATAAATGTTTTTCTCTAGTTCATGTTGACCGCAATTATTGGCACCCAATTATTGTAACGTCCTTTATTCAAGATAACAGCTCTGAGTTTTCTCCTTTATTGCCTGAAGAGTTTGGAGAACACCTGACAAGAGATCAGAGACCATTCCTTCATACAGAAACTCTTCAGATCCTTCAGTTTCTCAGCTCCATGCCGGTGCTTTTTCTCTTCAGTTCACCTCACGCATTTTCTGTAGGGTTCAGGTCAGGCAACTGGGACGGCCGTGGCAGAAGCTTCATTTTATGCTCAGTGACACATTTTTGTGTTGATTTTGATGTTTGATTTGGATCACTGTCCTGATGGAGGATCCAGCCACAGCTCATTATAGAACTTCTAACAGATGCAGTCAGATTTAGATTTTTTATCTGTTGGTATTTGCTAGAATCCATGATGCCATGTATCTGAACAAGATGTCCAGGACCTCTGGCAGGAAAATAAGCCCACAACATTAAAGATCCAGCAGTATATCTAACTGTGGGCATGGGGTACTTTCTGTACCAAAACCATCTGGTGGGTTTGCTGCCAGAAAGCTCTTTTTTTAGTTTCATCTGACCACAGAAGCCATTCCCATTTGAAATTTAAGTCGTGTCTGACAACTAAATACGGTGGAGTTTGTTTTTGGATGAGCAAGGAGGATTTTTCTTAAAACCCTCCTGAACACCATGTGGTGATGTAGGGGCTGTTTGAATTTTTTTTTTAGTCTTTTGACCCCAAGACTCAACTAATCTCTGCAATTCTCCTGCTGTGATACTTGGAGAGTCTTTGGACACTTAAACTCTCCTCCTCACCATGCATTAGGACAATATAGACACACGTCCTTTTCCAGGCAGATTTGTAACATCTTTAGTTGATTGAAATTCTTAATTATTGCCCTGATGGTGGAAATGGGACTTTTCAATGCTTTGGCTTATTTCTTACAGCCACTTTCTATTTTGTGAAGCTCAACAATCTTGTTCTGCACATCAGAACTATATTATTTGGTTTTATTCCTTGTGATGGATGATTAAGGGAATTTGGCCTTTGTGCTCCTCATATTTATAATCCTGTGAAACAGGAAGTCATGGCTGGACAGTATCATACTCCTAGTCATTTTAGTGTGCTAAATAAATGCAAATATGAATGGGAATATACTTCAGAGATATTTTACTCATTATAATTTCTAAGGGTGCCAATAATTGTGCCCACTATGCGTTAGAGAAAAATATTTATTTCATAACGTAAGTTTCCCCCCAATTTTAATTGTTTTGCTTCAATGAAAGGTTAGCATTTTGTGAATTTTTTGAATGTAATATCAAAAAGATAAACAAAGCAGATTTATTTTCATAGCCGTCTTTGCTCATATTTACCAAGGGTGCCAATATTAGTGGAGGGCACTATATTTAGGTGCATGCATATATATATATATATATATATATATATATATATATATATATATATATATATATATATATATATATATATATATATATATGCATGCACCTAAAGGCCTTAAAGGAGAAGTCCACTTCCAGAACAACAATTTACAAATAATTTACTCACCCCCTTGTCAACCAAGATGTTCATGTCTTTCTGTCTTCAGTCGTAAAGAAATTATGGTTTTTGAGGAAAACATTTCAAGATTTTTCTTCATATAATGGACTTTAATTGTGCCCCCGATTTTGAACTTCCAAAATGTAGTTTAAATGCAGCTTCAAAAGACTCTAAATGATCCCAGCCGAGGATGAAGGGTCTTATCTAGTGAAAAGACTGGTCATTTTTTGCGAAAAATAAAAATTTGTATACTTTTTAAGCAAAAAAAGTTTGTGTAGCACAGGCTCTGGAACGCACGTTCTTGAATGATTCATTAATTTTGAACGGATCTTTAATGTGACTCGGGAAGAATGAGTCGTCTCGGGGAGTGATTCGTTCAGTCGCGCATGAGCAACATCCTATTAGGTTCTGTACTGGAATTATTTCACCTGTTTCGAGTCTTCGGGTTTTTCGAGTCGTTCGTTCATCTTATGGGGCTGTAACGTGATGAACGAATGACTCAAACCTGAAAACTTGTCAGATAAGAGGTGAGGTGAGCTAATCATAGACTAAAGACCCAGGTAAACAATGAATTAATCTTTTCTGTTTCTTATAGCGTTACAGTTTTGTTTTGTTTATAGTGTGATCAACGTTTGTGTAAGCAGTAGATGCGTTAGGGAAGTAATTATATTTTTCTAAAATGAACGAAATGACTTGAAAAAAAAATTTGTTCACTTTGCTGAACAAGACCCAAAGGTCCAAGGCGGTAAAATGATCCAAACTTCCATCACTACTACGAATCACGTCCAAGTTCATCGTCTGTGTACTCCCGCTCAAAAAGGTAGAGATGGCAAAAAACTCCATCTTATTTTCTCCTACAACTTCAGAATCGTCCGACATCGTTGTAGCTTTTTGTTTGTAAACAGCGTTTGACTTACTTGCACTTTCTTAGTCTTTGTGTGTTCGCTTTGTAAACACTGGGTCTGTGGTTCCACGTGACCTTTCGATGTGATTCAATAGTATGTAGTGTCATGAACGCGCATCTCAGAGCCTGTGCTACTAGGGGTGTAAGAAAATATCGATACACGCGTGTATATTTTGTTTGGCGATACTGTATCGATTCTCAAAAATGGAATATCGATATTTAAAAATAATAAAAGAATAGTTCCTGCTCCCGCCTTGGTGTAAAGTGTGGCGTCATTTCAGCTTTTGAGGTAGCGTTTGTTCCAGGACGCGACAAGCACCGGCTGCCTGCAGCTTTCTCTCGTGGTGGGGCGGTTTTGTGCAGTCTAGGCGATTCCACATGGAGCATAATTACAAACGGAAAAACTTGCAAAATCCAAAACTTGCAAAATTCTCAGAACAAAAAGGTTCTTAGAATGTCCAATATCTGTATTTATTTTATTGTTTTACAATTCTTTTGTTTTCTTTAGGAATCCTGTAAGCACTTTACTTTTTATTGATATTAAGCAGATTCCAGTAATTCTTAAGTTCAGGTCAAAATGATCTGACATGGTTACAGTTGTAAATTTAAATTGTAAAGCAGGGTCTAAACATATATATGGTCTTTTATAAAAGCTTACATTTTATACATTTAATAACTAAAGAATCTTGCAAGCACTTTATTTTCCCCCTTTACTCGTACTGCACAAAAAGTGATTCAATAACACTGAATGGTTTGCATATGGTTGTGTGTCCTTAATTAGAGCTTTCCTAAAATTGTCCTATTCATAAAATAAGAAATAATCCATTATATCGCCTTGTTCGCAATATCACAGTGTATCGCAACATATCGTATCACAACCCCTGTATCGTGATACGTATCGTATCGCCAGATTCTTCCCAATACACAGCCCTATGTGCTACACAAGCTTTTGTGCTTAAAAAGTATGCACATTTTTATTTTTCGAAAAAAATGACCGATCGTTTCGCTAGATAAGACCCTTCTTCCTCGGCTGGGATCGTTTAGAGCCTTTTGAGCATTTAAACTGCATTTTGGAAGTTCAAAATCAGGGGCACAATTGAAGTCCATTATATTAAGAAAAATCCTGAATATTTTCCTCAAAAACCATAATTCCTTTACGACTGAAAACAGAAAGACATGAACATCTTGGATGACAAGGGGGTGAGTAAATGATTTGTAAATTGTTGTTCTGGAAGTGGAGTTCTCCTACATGTTTTTGCAAAACTCTCACCTGAGAACGATCCAGATCCCCACGGCTATTATGATCACCAGCACAACTCCAACAATACTCAGGATGATGGGCAAAAGCTTGTCTGAAAACATGACAATAAATTTCACTTTATCGTTTCAAATTTTTCTTTTATATTACACGGAAATTCTAGTGGGAATTTAGAGAACAGAAGAAAGTTAGTTGCCAGTTAAGGCTGTCTCACTTGTGCCGTTTTGCTGTGTGATCTCCACCACTGCCCGGAAGGCTCCTGTCGGTGACTTACAGTTAGTCATGTTCAGGTAAAAACTTTCTGGAACCAGGAGATCCTTAATCTTCACATCTTTTTTAGTGCTGTACAGTGTCTTTTGAGAACGAATGGTCTGCACTGCAATGTTTGTGTGCACCTCCTTACATTTGGGCTGGCTGACGTTTCTGAACATCAGATTACTTTTAAACTGGGGCTCAAGGTTAACAATCCAGGACACAGTGCTAGACGGTTTCATGCCAGACGGCCAGGCTGGGGTCGCCAACACGGTAGGATTATCCATTTTTGGTGCAACAGTGAATATATAGTCCTCTGTATGAGGAAGGCAGAACAGTAATGAGTAAAAACTGATTTTTGATATTTGCACTAAAGATATTTGAGCAGGTACAGCACCGCTTTATGGAGGTATAATGAAAGCACTTGCCTGATATAGCCTGTGTATATGAGTAGGTTAAAAAGGGTTTAGTTGCCAAATTCCGGTCATTGAAGCTCCTAACAGAGGCAGTTATTGCAATCTTGGATTCACGGATTTGGATTTTCTCAATGGTTCCCCTTGGACAAAACTGCCCAAGAGTGATGCTGGAGTTAACATGGGACACATTTAGCAGGATGATGCTGTTGCATTTGTCTTCAGGCAGACAGTGACGCAGATCTCCTGCAGGAGACTGTAGCTCCACCGCACTGTTCTGAGGGCCATGAAGGTGCCAGATGATCGTCTTCAAAACTCCTGGGATACACTGCTGCTCGTAGTTGAAAATTAGAGGGAATGGAGTGGATGCACAGTCTTTCCATTCTTTACATTCTGTTGATAAAGAAACACAAAGTATTTTGATGAACAGAGGAATATTTCAGAAGGAACATAAAAGACTGCTGACACCAAGAACGATAACTATAACAATAACTACATATGTGTGGACAATGATGTCCTGTATTGTGATGATCCTGAATTCTGATGGGCTGTTAATGTTTTCATCGTTTTATCAGCTAGAAAATTAATTCTGAAAGAAATTCCAACAGTTGTTCCTATGTGTTGTTAAAATTATAGTTGTAGTTTGGACTTCCTTATTTTCAAAGAATTAGAAAATTACTAAAACTTAGTAGTTTATTTATGGTCCTTGGTGTGAACGGGCCTTGATCCTTATTCATTTGTTTTCTTCTTCTTCTTCTTATTTGTTTCTGAAAAACTCAACAGTATCACCAACTGTTCCAAACTCACATTTAGGTCTCTTTTTTTTTACACCTTTAGGTCTAAACACATTTTTTTCCCCTCTAATTCTATTGGTAGAGTAGAACGAACCCATTAGTTTGCAACCTTCACATTATGATGAATACCATCTTGTTGTTTTTGGTCCAAAGAATAAAAATTATTTGTCACCAAAACTGGATCAGATAATTATGGAACCACATTTCCACCACTGAATAAAAAATAAAAAAGGATATTGCAACTTTTTCCCCTCAAAATTTTTATACAAATTCGCAACTGACTTTTTTTCTCAGAATTGTGAGATATAAACTCACAATTGCAGACAAGTTAAGTCATAAATTCTGATCAATTAAGTCAGAATTGTGCGATATAAACTCGCAGTTCTGAGAAAAAAAGTCAGATTTGCAAGTTCATATCTCACAATTCTGACTTTATTTTGTGAGTTTGTCTTAAAATACAGAATTAAGAGATACAAGCTCAGAATTGTGAGAAAAACTGTCAGAACTGTGAGATAGAAAGTTGCAACTTACCTTTTTTATTTTTTTTTATTTATTGGCGGAAACAGGCTTCCATAGATAATCTCTACAAGCATCCACAGAAAACTAAGCAAACAGATTTATGATTTATTTTTATAACCATTAAACTCAAAACTTGTAAGTTATTGTCTTATTCAAGACTCAGAGGGATTCAGTTTAGTACCTATGGTCTGGTTGACAGTCAACTCTATTTCATCCTTGTTACAGTCAAAGGAGTTCAGGACAAAATGGTTCCCTGAAGCTATGGTGATCGTATCCATTATGACCGAATCCAGTTTCAGCACACAGGTTGACTTGGGATCCTTTTTCATCACACGTATCTGTACTGCTTGCTTCTCAGGCAGATCACCCTCACATTGCCCTGCAACAGTGGAAAGAAGAAGAAAAACAGATATCAAATGAACATTATATGCAATAAGTAAGGCATAACGTGCAGTCAGTCTGTCATTTTCACAAAATAAAACTTACAGAGTTATAAAACAATGAGGATGTTTTATTATGAGAAAAGAGATGTTAAAGGAGAAGTCCACTTCCAAAACAAAGACTGACATATAATGTACTCACCCCCTTGTCATCCAAGTTGGGTTACCCCTAACCTAACTCTGACATGGTAATCTGACATGACGAAAAAATTGTAAACAATGGATCAAACTAAAAGCAAAACTCCCTACTGCATTTAGAATATAAAAACAATAAGTCAATTTAATGTTTGTCATGGCTGTCTGGTCAGTGTTGAAACACTGAAACAAATGAGCGTTGATTCAACACTGAATCAATGACTGCTGCTGTATATTTCATTCGTCTCCACCCTAATTAAACAAGTGAAAAAGAAAGGTTAAATGAGGTGAGACGTTAGGCTCTTCAAAATCTCCTGAAGAGAGAGCAAGCTCTCTTCTCATTTCCTGTATTCATGAGTCATGGCCTGGAACTATTTGGGTTTTCCATAATGACACAACAGATGGCTCAATCAAAGTAAGGCCTTGTGTAAGCACAGTAAATCAAGAATGATAAAGCAATCAATCAAAAAATACTAAAAATGGGTCATGAAAATAGTCATGCAAATGCAATAAATCTTAAGACTCTAAAACATCTTTGAGATTCACTCCTCTAAACCCAGTGTTAGAAAACGACAGTAAAGAGTAACACGTTGGTGCTTACACTACATACACTGTAAAACTATGTGAATGAAATTAGGGTTTTCAACCACTGACAATGGGTAAAATTCAACTGCAGAGTTTAGCTCCAACTTGCCTCAACACACCTGGCAGGAAGTTTCTAGTATGCCTAGTAAAAATTGTTATTCATCAATGAATCCTGAAAAAAAAGAATCACAGATTCCAAAAAAACATTTTGCAGCACAACGGTTTCCAACATCGATAATTCTAATAATAAATCAGCACATTAGAATGATTTCTGAAGGATCATGTGACACTTAAGGCTGGATTAACCGCTGATGAAAATAAATTATATTTTAAAGTATATTAAAATAAAAACCATTATTTTATATTGTAATAACATTTTGTAATATTACTTTTTTCCTGTATTTTTGATCAAATCAATGCAGCCTTGATGAGCATAAGGGACTTCTGTAAAAAAAAACATCACAGGTCCTACTGATCCCAAACTTTTGAGCGGTAGTGTAGTTACTTAAAAATGGACAAATTAAAAGAAAAGTTTGTTAAAAGCAAGAATCTAAAAGAATATTAAAATATATTTAATACTTCTTGAGTTACAGGCACACAAACTTTAAAAAAATAATATTATTGGCACTCAGGTGAGTATAAAGCCATATTGATATCTAATATCTGTGGAACTAAACATTGTAGGGCCTTAAAAATAAAAAAAAAAAAACAAAATAAATGTTTATTAAGAACAAGAATATAAAAGAATATTGAGATATATTTAATACTTCTTATTTTACAGGCATGCAAACTTTGGGGGGGGGATGTGAAAAGTGCTTTTTAACTGTCATTATTGGCATATAATGCAACAAGGACTGCAAACGTGAACTGATTTTTACCAACAGACCCACCGATCACTGTAAAAATAAAATAATAATGCTACCATTTCTTTTTTCATCGTTTTTCTCCCTCCTCTAGTTTCAAATCTCACTTGAAACGTGTCATTTTGACCCCTCTCTACAAAATAGTTGATTACTCAGTAAATATGCATCCATTGCATTTAGTATTTTGGCTTTTCTCCTTAATTTACGTAGGTTTTTTTTCACCAAAAACACTCAAACATACCCAACATGATTACAATAAAAGTAAATAACAACATGCAATTCTAATCATAGAAACAAATAATTTCTGTTACATACCCTTGCTTCTCTTGATGGCAGAGATCTGGAAGTGCACCATTAGGGCTTGCGATGGAGGCTGCGGCACAGACATTTTACAGTTTTGTATGGACAGGTTAAAGTTTCCAGGCTCCACCGACGGCTGGCTTACATTCATCAATTTCACCAGAGGGTCTTTGCCCTGCCAAGTGTACTTCATTGTAGGGATGTTTTCAGGTTGGAGGCATGTTGGAACAGTGTAGTCGAGAATGCGCACATCAGTGTAGTACGCTTGGGGAACCGTAAAATACCACATTGTCTCAGCACTTTCAGGAAAAGCGTTTGGGGTAAAGAAGTCCTGGGTTGAACTCCTCTCTGGGAGAACAACATGGATATTAGCCAGTGCTGTAAAATAGAGAAAGTTCGACATTTCACATATGCCGAGTTTGTTTAGACAAACTTAAAAAAAAAAAAGTTTAACATTGTACTTACAGTTAACGAGACGTCCCAGTGATACGCCGATAACCTTCGCGTCCAGAGTTCGACCTCCAGACACTTCCAAAGACAGTTTGCCATCTTTACGCACGTCGATTTGTCTAATAGTTCCATTCTGACAAAACCTTCCAATGTTGACATTCTCCACTGTGAGCATGTAAACGTGTTTGTCTGGGCAGCTGTCTGTGGGATGAATCTGCCGTAAACCAGTCCTACTGAAATTCAAATGTAAGATCTGTGTGGCTGTTGGCTTCAAATTCCAGATGAAAGTGCGATTGAACTTTTGAAGGGCATTGTGTTCTTTGGGTTCAATGTTAAATACTGTGGAACAAAAGTGCATGTCAGAGAAAGACTACAGGAGCTTTATGTTAAGCGTGGATTAAGCATGCATTAGCAGTAAAATCAAGCATTTGTGACCCTGGACCACAAAACCAGTTTTAAGAAGCACAGGTATATTTGTAGTAAAAGCCAAATATAAATGGTATGGGTCAAAATTATTGTTTTTTCTTTTACGCAAAAGACCATAAGGATATTAAGAAAAGATCATGTTCCAGGAAGACATTTTGTACATTCCCTTTCGAAAAATTATCAAAAATTAATTTTCGATTAGTATCACGTATTGCTAAGAACTTCATTTGGACAACTTTAAAGGCGATTTTCTCAGTACTTTGATTTCTCTGCACCCTCAGATTCCAGATTTTCAAATAGTTGTATCTCGGCTAAATATTGTCCTATCCTAACAAAAGCTTATTTATTCAGCTTTTAGACAATGTATAAATCTCAATTTCAAAAAATTGATCCTTATGACTAGTTTTGTGGTCCAGGGTCACATTTAATAGGCTTGTTTTTATTTAATAGGTCTTCATACAGATGCTAAGATGTGTAAAAAGCAGAAAAAATGTAAAAATTATACCTTTATTTATGCATTTTATGCAGACGTTTAATAATAATACAAAAAAAAAATACTTGTCTTGATAACCAGTGAAATATGAATGTCTAAATGAAAATGTAAAGAATACAAAGTTTTTTTTTAATTTTTTTTTTTTAATCTAACAGCTCTCACCATTATCTCTGATGATCTGCACGGTGAATACATTCTCTGGCAGTGAACAGCTGAAATCCAAAAGCGTGGTACTTTTGAGGACCACGGCCGACTGGCACAACTGTTGTGTGCCCTGTTTGATACAAACTTTGCAATTTGTCTGGAGACTAGAATTAATGCGGATGGTTGTGCCCAGTTCAACAGCAACACTGAGCTCTGCACTACCTGAAATGATGCATAATGACATAACATGCATAATAACATATTTTTATTAAATAAACATCAATACTTTAGATTAAAATGTAAAACTACACTACCGTTCAAAAGTTTGGGGTCAGTAAGACTTGTAATAGTCTTTAAAGAAGTCTCTTATGCTCATCAAGGCTGCATTTATTTGATTAAAAATATAGAAAAGAAACAATAATATTGCAAAATGTTTTTACAATATAAAATAATGTTTTTTATTTTAACATACTTTAAAATAGAATTTATTCCTGTGATGAAAAGCTGAATTGTTATCAGCTGTTACTCCAGTCTTAAGTGTCACATGATCCTTCAGAAATCATTCTAATATGTGGATTTATTATTAGAATGATCAGTGTTGGATAATATCAACAGTTGTGCTGCCAAATATTTTTTGGAACCTGTGATTTTTTTTTTTCAGGAGTCTTTCATGAATAACAAGTTTAAAAAGTACAGTGTTTATTCAAAATATAAATATTTTATAACAATGTAAATTATTTATTATTAACTTTTAATAAACTTTTAATTATTAACTTAATACATCTTTGGTGAATAAAAGTATTAATTTCTTAAAAAAAAAAAAAGAAACAATAAAAATGTACTGACCCCAAACTTTTGAATGGTAGTGTATATAAGGGAAAAATATATTTTAGACACTTTAATCATAACCACCGTAACCTTTAGCTCTTTTCAGATATACAGGGAGTGAAAAAAAATGATAAAATTATTTATAAAAACACAAAAATAATGCAGTTTAGATATGCACCCCAAAAACAGCACAGTTAAAAGGTGTTGATTTTTTTATGGAAAAGATATTTGTTATTCGCCAATATAAATCCAATAAATCAATAAGTCCAACACCCTGCTGTCGTTTTTTTTTTTTTTTTTTTTTTTTTAGCTCAGGAAATGACGAGGTAGATTAAACAAACACACTGTTAACCCGTGTATTTTAGAAGAAAAAAAAAACCCGTGTATTTTAGCTAAACCATAATTAATTTCCTAACGTGAAAAGCATATTTAAAAATTACCAAAATACTAAATGACCAAAACATCAAACCTGATTAAATCTTTAAAAACGGTGTAACCTCATAGTCAGGTTGAGTTTATAAAACCAGTAGATTTAGATTCACATTTAAATTAGAGAAGAGGTAAAGATTAATCCCAATAAGTCTGTCTGCCAACCGCCAATAAACTCCAGAAGAAGATTAACTCCAATATACTGCACAACAACATCGATAGCAAGTTAATACCTGTGCAGGTAAGTGTTAGGTGGGTTTGGCTGTTACCTGTGAGCTCCGGGACAGACGACAGGAAAAACCCAAAAAGGAGTGAAAAGTACGTGAACCGCCAAATTCGCATGACTTTTTAGCATTAAAACTCCTTACAATGGCCTAAAAATGTGAGAGTGCGCCATCGACCGTAGACATGTCATATCTTCAGTGTTCTTCAGAGAATATAAAACGTCTTCCTGGTTTGCGACAGACTTCACCTTAGTCATCTATGCTGCCTGTATGGATCCGATGAAGCATGCAAATGATCACAGAACCCGTAGGAACGACGACCTCGTATTCACTCACGTCACTTAAAAAAAACTTGAGCTAGAGAATAAAATGAACAGGTAGTAGTAGGCTAATTTACCTGCTTATCATGTGATCAACCTGTAGCGTTAGTCCCGCCTCATGTTTTATAACCTCATTTATCAAAACAGGTAAGCGCTGGTCAGTACTTAAACGACCTTGTTCTCTTTCTCCTTTTTCTTTATCCAGAACAATGTTAATTGTACATGTAAAGTGGTATTTATGTAGAAATGCACGAAAATGCTTCAAGTATGGAATATCTTAGCCTACTTCAACATTAAACAAACTAACAAAGTTACTATAATTAAATGTCAAATATTTAGAAGCAGTCATTTAAAATAATTATAAAGGCAAATTCATTAGCTTGTTTGTAATTCAAGGTGTTTGGCATTTTTGGCATTTTTTTAGACTATGGCAAATGGAAAAGTTGGAGCTACCAGCTAGTTGCAACAAAACTCTTTTATGACTAAAGAGTTTTTTTCCCTCACTTAGTTTGTTTCAAATGGGCACAGGCCAAAACCTGTTAGTCTGTTGGTGCATGCTAACCAGAAATAGCACTATCTTTGTCCTGTATAAGAAATGTAAACATTTATCAGTAATTACTCAGTGTGTTACAAATATCTGTGTAAATATGTGTATACATTAAATGAATATTTAGGATCCAATACAAGCTCCACTAAATAAATAAATTAATTAAATAAATAATTTTAAATATATATATAATTTTGACTTTTCTTTTAAAAAAAGGCACTGGTAATGAATGGACAAGGGTACAACTATAAAAAACCGATACACATCAAAGGCAATTTAAAGGTAGAAAACATACATTTATTGCAAATGAATGCTTTTAATATTCTTATAGGTTAGTTCCAACTTAGTTTAGTTTGGAATGAAATTAATTAAAGGCTCTGGAATCACGCCACTTTAAACTAAACAGCTATCCTGTAGGAGGCGCTGTGAGACATTGTTATTTTATCCATTTGCACACATTATGCCACACTTTTAGAAGGATCAGTGGAGATGTTGTTTGTTCAAGCGAAGCTGAACATTAAGAAAGTCACAAAAGAAAAAAGTCATTATAGAGTCATATAAGAGATGCAGCACAAATTTTTCTAATTTGTGTGAGTAAACTGAACATGCAGCAAGACAGTAACCCTTCATACAGTTCAGAGTTGAATTATGATTACAGTTGTGGTAGTAATTTAAAAGGTAATTGTTATGTTGTGTCATGCATGTAAAGTCTGCATGAACTATGTTTCTACTCATCTCTGCTCCCATGTCTTATTTCAAATGTTATCACAAGAATATGTATTTATCAAACCGTTGTGAAGATCTAAGCCACTTAAAAAGCCTGTCATCACCCATTTTGACTAATTTACATATCTGCTCAATGCAATGTCCAAACTAAATGAAACTTGATAGGCATAGCCAACAGGTCATTCTGTGGGTGGATGCCAAATGACTTCACAATATGTCAATAGGGGGCGCTACAAATGTTAACCTCTCATACAGTTTAGTGTGTATCTTCTTTAGGACAAGTGCTACCCAATTATGAAAAATCAGTTGTACAAATCAGCAAAAATGAACACCAGTAGCAAAATTTCAGCAACGTTTGGTGTGAATTCAAGTTGATTGGGACACCAAGTCATTTCAATGGCAAAAAGTGTTCCAATCAAGCTGAATTCAGATGTAAGATACACAAGTATGTGTATTATATTAAAAAGAAAAGAATTCTTAACCTTTCCTCTGAATCAGTGTCCCTTAATGGCATGTTCACATGCTTATCCATTTTCACACAAAGCATTTTCCAACACATTACGTTTTTTTTATTATTATTATTATTAATTTGTTGTTTTCCAAACTCATCTTAGGCCATGCAAAATTGGGTTTGCACCATCTCAAGATAGTCCAGACGAAAAAATAATAACAATTATCCTAAATGCAATGTGCAAAATTTACAAATCTCTGTATTTCCTTAGTTTCCGACCGATTATGTGGGTCTAACAGCAAATCAAATTCGATAATATAATACGCAAGACTGCTGTTTATCTCAGTGTAAATAAATTGCTGTTTTTTTTTAGTTTTTTGTTACCTTGTATTTTTGTAAGGCTTTTAATCAAAATCATAGTATGACTTCTCAGTAAAATACATAGTTAAAAAAAACCATGGCAATCTTCTATATGAGCCATTGCATGGACTCCAATGTTTGCCACTTTCTGCTGTATTACTTTTTAATGTGGATTTTGTATACTTCACTGAAATACTAAAAGAAAGAGAGAAAGAGTGAATCTGACTCTACTGAGCCCTGCTACAAAACTCCCACGAAGGAATATTTTATGCATTTATTGATACTACAAATAACAATTATAACAGAGCTATAAAGTATAAACCGTATACAAATTTGTTCACTTTTTACAAATGGATTGCCTGTCACTTAGTCAAGCTATAATTGAGTTCTTCACATTAAAGAAATGTCTAATCACGTTTTCTTATTATTTATACAAACAAATACAAACACAAGAAATCAGTCCTCAAACATTCGGAAATCATTGGAATATATCTGCATGTGTTTACCAACCAGCTAGTCTCAAAATGTCTTTACGCACATCGTAAAAGAGATTTTTGTCCGGAGACATACTCCGTGTTTTATTCGAAGGCTATAAACACTAGAAATCGTAAGATAAAAACATTACAAACATTTGAAATGAGATCTGAATATCACATATAATGTTTTTCTCTATTACAATCAATTTATAAAAACAAATGAAATCTAATAAAATATCTCAGTTCGTCAGGAGATGTAGCTAGCAGGTTCAAACACGAGAGTAGTACTGTTTAAGCCACATGTTTGCCACGAAGCATAAATGGTGTTTGGCAGGGGATTCCTATATTATAGATGCTAATTTGAATACTGGGCTATTCTATTACCTCTGCCTTCTCTGCTCCATTCCATTGGGCAGAAATCCCGCGATAATGGGAACTGGCCATATGAGGGCAGCGACGCTCCATATTATGATGACTAAAGTCATGAAACACGCCACCAGAGTGGATTCGATGGGCTTGCGGTTGAGCCTCCAGCTCCGGTCCCCCTTCAGCTCGTCCAGAGCGAAATCCACGCAGCAGAAATGCACCGAGTCGCCCGTCTGCTGCCCCTCTGACCTGCCCCGTCGGAATCTCCTGTACCGGGACAGACCGCACCCGACGCACAGTCTGAACTCCTGCTGGCCGCCCGTGACGCCCAGGTGCTCGATGTAGACCGGCGAGATCGCCCGGTTGAAGGCGGCGGAGAAGAACGCCTTGCCGTGGTTGTTGGTGGTGTACATGAGCACGTCGCACTGGAAGCCGAAGTTGCTGTCCCAGCGCGCCACGAGTTTGGTGGGGAGTCTCTCCACGCTCACGTTGCACTGCGAGGAGGCTTCGGGCTCCTCCACGGATCTCTTCGAGTAGCCCACATCCACCTCCAGGCTGGCCAGGAATCTGCCGGAGGAGTTGATGGGCGGCAGCAGGAGGTCCTCGTCGCTCCAGCCGTGGGAGCAGCGGGCGGGAGCGGTCAGAGCCAGCAGGAGCGCGACGGAGATGCTCAGCATGGCAGAGCGCGCGGTTCCTCCAGGCTCATGGTGGTCTCGTCGCACTCGCTCTTTATTCCGTCGTGGTTGCTGAGCAGCTCGTCGTCTATCTGCTCCATCAGTTACGCGTGTGTCCTGTGCGCTTCCGCGGACGCGCTGCTGCCTCTGCGCGCATGGAGAGCGAAGTGACCGAGCGCACGGTCGCGCGTCACCGCTTCACTTCAGCGTGTGACTTGTCTGTGAAACAGACTTCTGCTCCTTCACCTCACTGCTTCAGCTGTTAGCGTGATGAGATGTCCTCATCGAAAGGGGTAGGAGGCTTCTCAGGCAGAGTCTTCATACGACAGTGCGATAATGTGGGCTCATGAAGATCAGTTCATGTATTTTATACACTGGAGAGACTGGGGCAAGTTGTCACACTTGGAAGTTCCATATGTCGGTCCAAAAACGTAGCAATGGTTTTGCATGTTGGTTTCCAACACCTGATTAGTTTTATCATTTCAACTGTCAACATTCATTTTGTAGTATCTTTTGGATAAGAAAGAAACACAATGTAACTGCAAACTATAAAATGAAGAAAAGAGCAAGTTATCACATCTCGCAAATCTCGGTACACATATTTAGGAGAAATATGTTTGGTTTCCCATATATATGTCAGTCACCATTTTTCCCCGTAAATATATACATATATATAAATATATTTTCACCAGATGTCAAGAACAACCCAAGCAATGCATACATACAAATAAAACAAAACAAATAAATACAGAAATTAAGTTATGTGTAATCAAATGGAATGACACCATACAAAAGTATTGAACTACTGAAATGTAATACTTTGGTCCATTCTTACAGAGTCTTCAAATCTTGAAGTTTTCTGTGGGCCTCTTCTATGAACTCTGGTCTTTAGTTTCTATTGGGTTCAAGTCAGGTGATTGGCTGAGCCATGCTAGCAGCTTTATTTTTTTTTTCTCTGTAACCAATTGAGAGTTTCCATGACTGTGTCTGGGATCATGCCTTCTAATTACTGATAGATTTCAGCTGATATCTTGGCTTTCCATGCCTTTTTGCCCCTCCCTTTCCTCATGTTTTCAACACTTTTTCCCAGTGTCATTCAATTTTATTACTCAGAACTTAATTTATGAACTTACTCGTTTTGTTTTCTTTTGTTTGTATCTACTTGGGTTGTTACCGACATCTGGTGAAAATTTCAAGCCAACAGCACATTTGGAAATATATTTACTGAGAAATATTGTGATGTGTTCAATACTTATTTTACCCGCTGAGTGTGTGCACATTTTTCCATTCGTGATTTGTTTTATAATTGTTTTACTGCTCAATTGTTGCTGAAAAGGCATTTTAAAAGTGAAATTCATTCTAAAATTTTAGCCCACATAAGTTTGAAACACATGTGCCAAGTTCTGGTGATTTTTCATTTCTTATCTTTTCTCTCTCTTTTTTTAATGTTTTCAGCAGATTTGGATTCAGTGACTAAATGTCAACTGCTGTAACCAAATTATGCGTTTTTGCATGTCATGTCTACAGGTGTCATCTGTATCTTATGGTTTAATGTCACGTCATATCAAAATGCCATGTTAGGTTACACCATAGCATCATATTTTTGAATTTGAATCAATTCACTAATTCTTTTTGAAAAAAAAAAGGTGTAAAAAAAATAAAATATTTTAATTTAATATTATTTAATTTGAATGAAACCACTGAAAAATATGCTGAAATTGTTATACTATAAATGTAGAAGATTAAGATTAACCAAGATAAACCTTTGACTGTTTTTGTTTTACTTAATTTTTTTTTTTCACGCATCACCTGCTTTAGGCAGACTCACCCGTGTCCTGAGGGAACATCTAACCAAATATTAATATATTTATGGACCTGTCATATGAGGCATAAAAATGAGCCCTGTGAAGTTCATAAGAAGTGATTAATTTTATAGGACTAGTTCACCCGAAGATGAAAATTTGCTAAAAATGTACTCACCATCAGACCATCCAAGATGTAGATGTTTGTTTCTTCATCAGATTTTGAGAAATTTAGCATTACATCAATTGCTTGTCTCTGCAGTGAATGGGTGCCATCAGAATGAGAGTCAAAACAGCTGATAAAAACATCTCAATAATCCACAAGTAATCCACAACACTCCAGTCCATCAGTCTTGTGACACAAAATGCTGCATGCTTGTAAGAAACAACATTAAAAGATTTTAACTTCAAACCATTGCTTTTTTGCCAAAATACTAATTTTTAATAGTGCTTCCTCTCATAAAAAAGTTGTCTCATCTGAATCGGGAGAGAAATACATACAGATCAAGCACAGCTTACTAGTCATTAATTAATAGACTAGAGTCATGTGGATTATTGTGATGTTTGTATCAGCTGTTTGGACTCTCATTCTGACGGCACCCATTCACTGCAGAGGATCCACTGGTGAGCAAGTGATGCAATAGTACATTTCTCCAAATCTGTCCCAATGAAGAAACAAATTCATTTGCATCTTGGATAGTCTGAGGGTGAGTACATTTCCAGCAAGTTTTCATTCTTGGGTAAACTGCTCATTTTACACAATGAATTTTACAATATCCTTATCAAGAATTCATCAGGTACTAAAGTAAAGAATATCTGAATGATACATTTAAAAGAAAATTACTACATCTTGTCCAAGCAAGATAAATATAATAGCCAATTGCTTTTCTGAGGAATACATGTATGAAACATGTATGAATAGTTTTCTTTAGGGATGTTTAAATGGCTTAATTAGTGCTTGAATACCGCCTCCCGTTTGATGCGAGAGCCAACTGATGTGTCGTACACATTATCTTTCATTTGCACCTGAAAGAGGAACATTTGCCCTGCACTGGATTTTAAAGCAGAATGGATTATTGATCCTCTCACCTTGCCGTTCCCTTTCCTTCATGCACACACTGTCTAAATTCCCAAATACTGGCCCCTGAAATAAAATATGCTTCACACAATGTGGCCGTGAACAGAGGAAAAATGTAAATGACTTTCTTGTTCATTAATTATGCTATAAAAATGTAAATTGCTCCAGTGCCAAAAATGCTAATGGGACCAAGATAAAAGCCTCCTTTGTCAAAGCAGAATGTATGAAAGATTCAGAATATTTCTTTTCTTTTTAAAATCAGGAAAAAGAGAGAGACATATTTGTAGATTCTGGGTTGGCTTCCACTGGCTTTTTGAAGAACCCTCTTTTTTCACTTTTGAAACGCACACACATTTACACCTGACTTACTGTAATTAGGTATTGGCTGCCAGTTGTTTTCCTCTGCCAGTTCAAGTTCCTGTGCAGATTAGGCTCTAGATGTTTCATTGATTCCAGGTCTTGCATTTCCTCATTGCCAATAAAGACAGATTTTTCCACTGTCCTGTCAACAGAAACCAGATGACTTCTGTCACTATGTTTATTACTTAAGACCCCAATGCTCCCGCTCCCACGATAGTTGATTGACATGACCGTCTTACCTTAGACCTGCCCTGACTGAGCTGTGAACAGTTCAACTCTGACCACCATTGTGTCGACTCCGGTGCAGGGGAACACAAGAATGTCTCTGACTGAGCAATTGAGGTGTTCTGTTGTTGGATGTAATAATGATCATAGTAGTCATCATTTACTCCCGACATCTGAGCCGATGAAGACGCAGAGGATTAATGTTACTTTCATTTTAGAAAGAAATGCGCCCGGCCATCTACATAAATGTGTCTATGTTCGCGCGAATCATTCGTGATGCAGCTTCATCTACAGCAGAAGTGAGTATAAGGGTTTTTATGCATCTTTGCAAATCGCCTAAATAATGTGCTAGTTAGCAAGTTTTGCGGCTAAATGTGGCTAAAGTAAACAAACCAGCTTGTCACCCCACAGAAGAGTGAGCAGAGGCAGGGTGAGCAGAGCTCATTAGCATTTAAAGGAACATGCAATAGAATGGCTTGCTCTGAACAGGGCTGATTTTGACAAGGTAAAAAGGGTATTTTTTACACTCCCACTGAGAAATTTTAACCAAAGTATGTTATAGACTTCTCATTAAGACCCTAAAGAATCATATCAGCTTGTGGAAAACAGGCATCCGAATTAGAATTACAGCTTCAATAATTACTCTGAAGCAGCTCTCTGGCATGTTCATGCTTTTTGTCAGACTTTGACAAACTGAACAGAAGAAATGAGACGGTTTCCCAAAAAGTCTCTGTAGGACAGTAATACAGTAGGACAGGAGTTACTAAACTGTGGGCGAGGCCATAATGGAAGGCCAACAGAAAAGGGCAGAAGGGAGCTTAGGTGGGGGACACCAAGCAGGAACATGGGACAGGCAGGGCCATGGTGGAGAAGAAGCCGAGAGAGGCCACGGTAGGAGCAGAGGCAGGAGGAGCCAGAGTAGAGATGAAGGTGGGAGAAGCCAAGGTAAAATCCCCATCATAAGAGACAGGAAGTAGACCCAAGGTGGAGTTGAGAGAGGTGTGGTGACTTGACAGTTGAACATGGGATAGCTGACAGAGACAGAGCTGATAGAGGTAGAGACCCAGGCGAAGCCGAGGAGACAGAGACCCAGGGTGAAACCGAAGGCCTGGAGGGCAATGGCAGAGCCACAGACTCGCGGGACCAACAAGGAGCTGGAAGGAGGAGGGAGCCTGGTGGAGTCCGAGCACTGACTGACTCCGGTGGAGCTAAGGGAGTGTGGAGTCAAGGAAAAGCTGAAGGGTCAGAAGGCCAAGGTGGAGTCCAGGGCTCAGAGGACTGAGGTGGAGCCAAGGGATTGACAACCCAGGATAGAACTGAAGATGGCAAATCTACACAGGAGAGTGGGGTTAGAGGAAGAGCCAAGGAACTGAAGGGAAACACCAGAGATGGGGCTCAGGAACTGCCTGAGTTTGGAAAAGGAGGTGGCAAAGAGAGGTTAGGCAGGAGCATCAACGACAACACAGACTTGGTGCTGGGTGGGACACAGGAGATTCAGGGCTGGGCAGCACCAGCAGGGTCTGGAGACACAGGGAAACATTCTCTGCCAAATAAATATCCACAGAGACTTCAGCAGCGAGAGTGTGGGCATCACTCCACAAGCATGGGTTTGCGATGGGTTAATTTTTTGCATTCACTGGAATGGTGGTGAATGGCACTCCGATTTCATCCTCACTGTTGCAGATTGTGATAAAGGAACCATTGTAGAGAAGTACCCACTCCTCGTACTCCAGGAAAGTCCCTAAAGGCTTGTTTCCATGCAAGCGCAATCTTGTCTCCATGTTGACACTTGTCCGGAAAACCACAAAGGCAGTTGTCATCATAACGGGACTTGATGGCAAAGGTCTAGAAATTCCTGTGTGCCTCTAGGGACTAGGGATGTCAAAATACCAAAAATCTAGTAGTCTGTACTGATACCACCAAAAGTATACGATACTTAATACTCAAGTCGATACAAAAACACAACATTAGTGGCACTTGGCCTTCAAATAATAAATAAAATGAAACAGTTTACCATTATAAAAAAAAGATGTGCAATGCAATTCACTTTTTTAAGCACAGTTTGACTATTGCAGTACCTAACCGTCTGAAGTCTTCTTGATGTCTTCCACGTAGCCTTAAAGTATTCAAAACAATACTGTAATTAGATTTAAAATAACTGACACAGAAGTTTCAGTATCAAGATATGGGAAAGTAAATTAAAAGGTAAACATATATAGCTTGGTATGACACTCTATGACTAGGCTCCAACTATTAAGTCAAGAACTGGTATAGCCTTAACATAAGAAAAGCACCTGAGAAGTCAAGGGACTCTATGAAATGTTCAATTCAAACTGTTTTGGTGTCTAAAATACTAGTATGGCTGACATGCTACCAGATGCCAGATTCAAACAAGAAGTTCAGGATTTCTGGATCCTTCTCAGCACTGAGTTCTGGCATTTTGCTGTATACCAGAAACTTTCTATTTAACAGTCAATTGTGGAAAGCCCCTGTTTAGGTGTCATTACTGCCTTTCTTTTCTCTTTGGATACTCAACAGGAGATGTTTCAAATCGGTCTCAGACTTCTTAGATGCCTTGTCTTGGCTTGAAGTCTCTGCTGGACATGAATGTGTTTGCAGATCTTTTTGTCCACAGATCAGTTTTACAGCCATAAAATGTTTTTTCTTTGAGATGCTCTGAAAAGAGTTCTCTGATTTCAGTGTATATTTTGGTGAGCTACATATACATGAAATAATTTCTGATAATTGAAGCATTTGCTGGAATCCATGTTTTCTACAGTGTAGACAGGAATTTGATCCATGCAAATAAATTCAGCAACTGCCCTGTTAAGGCATTGCTTCTGTAAAGGTTGGCTGTGCTAATGTTTGCTGACTTTGCTCCTGCATCTCCTGTTGGACATGATCTTCTGGCTGATACTTAAAAAAAAAAAAAAGATATTTTAGTTATTAAACATACTGTGTGACAATGACTAATAAAACAATAGAGGCTACAGGTGCTAATAACTCATAAACACGCACCCACACACCTACTTTGAATGCAAGCATTAGTTTAAGTTCACTGACATAGTGGCAGGTTAAAAATATTTATTAAAACCATTTACATAAACAGAAATGATTTAAACCAGTAATATTAGCCTATATTTTGCTGACCACACACAGGCTACATGGTAGGGGTGTGACAATAAATTGATGCTTGGATCGATCCTGCGACTTTCGCGAATGCACCGCAGTTCTCTCTTGAATGGATTCTGAACTTAGTTTTGAAAGGGGTTATACAATGTTGCTAAAAAGAATATTATTTTGTGTATTTGGTGTAATGCAATGTGTTTACGCAGTTTGAGGCTTAAAAACATTATTTTCCACACACTGTACATTACTGTTGCTTCTTTCTGCCCCACCTTTATGAAACACGTAAATTTTTTTTACAAAGCTCATCGTTTTGATGCGTGGCGTGCTCTGATTAGCCAGCTATTCAGTGTGTTGTGATTGGCAGAATACATCAAGCGTGTGACGGAAATGTTATGCCCTTTCCATGTTGTGATGACAAAAACAATAAAACCCATTATAAATAAGGCATTTGTTGCATCCAGTGGGGACATAATTACTGATTATAATGACTCAAACTGTCATTTTATGCCTAGCATTTGTAATGCCACGCCAGCAGGTTCTCTAGTTACTTCCTGTTTGGCAGCCATATAAGGCAAGCCATGCCAAACAGCCAGTGCGAAGTATTGTTTTGCCTGTGCGGACTCTACCAAGTGTTTTTCCTGTTTCAAGTTACAGCTGTTCCTGAGTCAAGTCAAGTTACAGCTGTTGTTCCTGAGTCAAGCCACGTTACAGCTGTTGTTCATGAGCCAAGCCAAGTTACAGCAGATCTTCATGAGCCAAGTCAAGTTACTGCTGTTGTTTCTGAGTCAAGTCAAGCCATAGCTGATCTTCATGAACCAAGCCAAGTTACAGCAGATCTTCATGAGCCAAGTCAAGGACTTCTTCTCCAGTGCTCCACGGCCCAGGTCCTCCAGTGTTCCACTGTCTGCCACAGCTCCACGGCCCAGGTCCTCCAGTGTTCCACTGTCTGCCACAGCTCCACGGCCCAGGTCCTCCAGGGTTCCACTGTCTGCCACAGCTCCAGAGCCCAGGTCCTCCAGTGCTTCACTGTCTGTCACTGCTCCACGATCCAGGGGGGGTTCTGTAATGCCACGCCAGCAGAGGGAGCCCTTACCCATGGACTGCCTGTTGCCGCTCCCTCTGCTGCTTCTCTAGTTACTTCCTGTTTGGCAGCCATATCAGGCAGGCCATGCCAAACAGCCAGTGCAAAGTATTGTTTTGCCTGTGCAGACTCTACCAAGCATTTTTCCTGCTTCATTGCCTTGTTTTGTTATTGCCACGGTTTTGTTTCATAGTCATAGTTTTCCTTGTTTCTTTGCCATAGTTTTGTCTAGTTTCCTTGCCATAGTTTTTGCCTTGTTTATTTTGCTACTTTGGACTGCTCTCTGGTATTTTGGCGTTCTGCCTGTTCATTGGATTACGCTTTTGCCTTTCCCTGGATATTACTGTTTGCTGGTGTCTGACCCTGCCTACTTGACTACGATCTGTTTAATAAAGCTTGCATTTGTATCTATCACGCTTCAGAAGAGTCCCGTTACAGCGTTGTGTCGCGGTGCGCCACATAAACATAACACCATGTCTGCATTTGTGATCATACAAACGTCAAACAACAAGCCTTACTCTATACTGCTCTAAACTCACGTTTGAATAGCCCGTAGTAAATTCTTGAAATATGAAAACGTACTTACAGGCTGTGAGTCAGAAGTGCCAGACTGTCCTTGCAAAGTAGGAACTGCCACAATTTATAGTGTGCACAGCTGGCATTGTAGGCTACTCTCCCAGGTTCAGGAAACAGTCCTCCATAAAATGTGCTACTGTTCCGGAACAGTGTTGTAACTATAACTTAAGCACTGATTTCTAGTTGTGTACTCATTTTGAACACCAAACAAAGTACTTTCATTTTCGCAACGAACACACAGCATCTCTACAACATGGTGGCCACTGCCATGTTGTACTTTTGGGTGCTGTTACGCAAATCTTCCCACACTGTGACTTAGATTTGTGGGGGTGTGTTTGAATGAGCGGTTTTAGGAAGGCGTGGCTGAGTCTTAACTTTTATAAAGAATATCTCTTTGGGTTTGAGACTTTAATCTTTGTAACTTTACAGATCCTATATATGTACAAACATCTTGTATAACTCTGAACCCTGTTGAAAAAAACAGCATATGCTGGTAGGTAGGTTTTGATGCTGGTTTAAGCCGGTCCTTTGCTGGTTTATGCTGGTCCTTGACCAGCAACATGACCAGCTAAGGACCAGCATAAACCAGTTTAGGACCAGCTTAATTCAGCATCAAAACCTACCTACCTACCAGCATATGTTTTTTTTTCACCAGGGAAGACAATGGAAAACATGACATTGCATCATATG
This sequence comes from Labeo rohita, assembly GCF_022985175.1. Taxonomy (NCBI): domain Eukaryota; kingdom Metazoa; phylum Chordata; class Actinopteri; order Cypriniformes; family Cyprinidae; genus Labeo; species Labeo rohita. The sequence continues at coordinate 35,983,917 of NC_066884.1, read as the reverse complement.
ACCCCTTTAACAACACATGGCACTGTGTGGTTTAGAAACTACTTTGTTTCCATGCAAGCGTCCAGTTTCTTGCACACACACCACTTGAACCTACAATAATCATTCATAAATTTAGAAAAGGTTGAAGTGAATTACTAATGTTCACAGTAGCTTAACTTGTCGCTGTCTTCCATGTGTAGCTCTTCTGTGTTCTTGTATGCGTTTGTATTTCTACCTTACCTTATGAGGACTGACAGAAACACTTCTAGGTATATGTGCTGCCCCCATCAGTTCCGGAAGAATTGCAGCCATGTTACCTTTGGTTGAAAAACAAGTACCATCAGGATTTTAAAATGTTGCTATCAAGCTGCAACCGCTAAGTATCACCAGCTGAAACAACCAGCTAAAACCAGCCTGACCAGTCTGGGAGACCAACTTAAACCAGCCAACCAGCCTAGGCTGGTTTTAGCTGTTTTTTTCAGCAGAGTTTGCTTCTAGATCCATGTTAAAAGGGTCAGTTCTTCTAGGTGACAGAGCAAACACATACCAACTACCAAAACCAAAACAAGCACAGATAAACCCTCACATAAACTCATGCCATTGGCTGACATGCTCAAACGGAGTCACATTTACTTTTACACTTAAGTCTTATTGTGCTTGTTTTATTGGTGTGTGTTGCCTTTGTATTCTTTTACTAAAAAATAAATAAATAAATAAATAAAATATTAAAAATCTTCTGGTTGACATCATTTGATATCTTGTATAGATGTATACAATATTCACTTGGAAAATAAGTCACATTATGGAAACTGGTTGCCAGTACAGGGATATGAGAAATGATCTTAACACTGAAAAAATGGCACAGCTGACCTTTAATGATAGTGTTGCCTGAATAAAATGGCTAGACTCTGGAAGCCGAGACAGGCAATACACAGCACAGGAGTCTCGGGACACGTGATCATCCCCTTGTGTGCAGCAGCTCTTTCCCACATCTTGGAGGCAGCCAAATGATCAGGACGCTAATTAGTAATATTAATTAATGAGAAGCAGGAAGGAGAAAGGGCAGAGAGATGAGACTGATGCGCACACAGGGGACCGAAGGAGCTGTCAGCATGATAATCCACAGGAACTGTGATGGAAAACATCAAAAACACTGATTACAGATCACACAATCACAGGACAATCTCCTGTCGGGCTGCTGCACTGAGGAGGGCCATGTTTTCATAATTATGTCATATTTTGTTTTGGATTATACTACAAATCTTAGGGCTTAGATAGGTATAACACAATTTAGATAGCTACCTTTTACCTTCCTTAGACTCAGGCTGCATTTCTGCTAGTAATGTTGCTGGTAGCTATTGTCTTTTAAGGTATTTCTTTCCACACTATGGACGTTAATGGCTGCCAGCAACTGTTTGGTTACCAACATTCTTCAAAATATCTTCTTTTGTGTTCTTCAAGAAAGAAACTCATACAGGTTTGAAATAACATGAGGGTGAGCAAATGATGACAGAACTGTAATTTTTGGGTGTATATCTTGTATGTTTGGGTAATTGAGTACTCCTTTTTAAAATGGCCAAGAACCTGCTTATATTTAGAGCCTGACTGTATGTGCAAATTTTAATATTGATTATTAGGGCCTGAGTACCAATGGTGTGAAGACCCTATTGGAATTGCTCAGTTTCTTCTTCTTCTCCAAAATAAATCACATTTTTGAGGGCCTACACATGCTTGAAAACTCATGAAACTTTGCACACATGGCAAAAGTGGTGAAAATTTACATCTGATATGGGTTTCAGAAATGGGTGTGGAAAAATGGCTCAATAGCGGCACCTATAAAGTTTTAGCGACGTGCCACTGGAGCGATGTTTCACATACATTTACGAAATTCGGTAGACACTTGTAACACACCAATACCTACAAAAAAGTCCCTCTGTACAACCTCCAAAACCCAACAGGAAGTCTGTTATAATGAATTTTCTCGACAAGTTTTAGTCATTTTCAGGCGTTGTATTTAAACTCTTCCTAGAATTTTAACAGATCACAGCCCTTTGTGATGTTAAGATTTTGAGTTTTCATTGAAGGGTGTGTCCGTGGCGGGCTGACAAACTTTGATGTTTCGCCATGAAAAGGAAGTTTTTATAATTCAGGCATACAATGACCAATCTGCACCAAAATTCATGTTTGAATAGAGCCCTGTCTTGAACAGTTGCCCATGACCATAATTAGTTAATAGTCCTAATGCCACATGCTGGCAATAGGAAGTGACATGTTTTACGCTCTAACAAAGATTTATTGACGTTGAATAATCACGTTAGATTTGGTCGGTCTACACTAAAGGCCTTCGCAGTGTTAAAGATCTTGAGTTTTCGTTAAAGGGTGTGTCAGTGGTGGCCATACAAAGTTTGATGTTTCGCCATGGGAATAGAAGGTGTTGTAGCTCAGTGATACAATGTATGATCTGCGCCAAACTTCACACCTTCAGTAAGAGTCCTTGCTTGAACACATCTAAAGCCCAATATTCAGTTATAATCATAGCGCCACCTGCTGGCAACAGGATACGTCATGCTTTGCACTAGCTCAAACATACCATGTTCAATTTGCACCAAACTTCATATTTTTGCTAAAAGTGCTGGCCTGAAGGCATCTACATGCCAATATCTAGTTATAGTCATAGCGCCACCACCTGGTAGCAGGATGTTTTGCACATATAAATGACTTTGACATTCCTTCTATATTTACTACTTTAAATGCATGTTGCCCACCTTTTGCTGTTTTCTTAAAGGGGTCATTTTCCACAAGTTGATATGATTCTTTATTGTCTTAATGGGAAGTCTATAACATGCTTTGATTAAAATTTCTCAGTGGTAGTGTTAAAAAAAAAAAACACCCATTTTACCATGTCAAAATCAGCTCTTTTTAGGCTATGTTCACACTTGGCATCTTTTTTGACAAGAAAAAGTTGACAAGCGCATTTTTTTAGTAAAAAAAAAGAAAAAAGTCTGGCAGCATTGCAGCTGAGGGCGTCTTTTGTTGCTCTTTTTTTTAAAACTGCCAGCGTCTGTTTTACATTATAATCCTGTGGAGTAAACCGTGTTTTCAAAAAAGTTCTGAGCGCTTTTTTAAACTCCACCGCCGGCATCTTTTTCTGTAGCTCAGAGCGTCTTTTCAAGTTGAAAAAGTTAAACTTTTCTGAAAGAAGCGCCCTATGTCAAGAGCCTTTTTGACAGCTGACCAATGACAAGTGAGTAGCCAGAACTGATGTTTCCATAACAACAAGAAAGAATGGAGAAGGTGCCGGTAGATAGACTTTTATTTAATTGTTATGAACCGACATTCTCCTCCCCGTTAACTTCAAAAACCAACGCGTGGCTCCGATAGCCTTGTGGGCAGCGTGTCGACATGATCGTCATTGCGCTTCGGGCGTCCCTTTTTCCAGTCCCGGCTCGCAGAACCTTCCCGTACTTCCCTTCCCTAACTAGCACATTATTAAGAAAGGCGATTTGCAAATATGCATAAAAACACCCATATACTCACTTCTGCTGTAGGTGAAGCTGGATCACGAATGATTCGCGTGAACATAGATGGATTCATGTAGATCGCCGGGCGCATTTCCTTCAAAAGTGAAAGTAACATTAATCCTCTGCGTCTTCAGCGGCTTAGATGTCGGGAGTAAATGATGACTGCGATGTTGATTACTACATCCAACAACAGAACACCTCAGTCACTCAATTGAGACATTCTTATCTTCCCCTGCACCGGAGTCAAAACAATAATGGTGGTCGAACTGTTCTCAGTCTAAGGTCTAAGGTAAGACAGTCATGTCAATCAACTTTCGTGGGAGCGGTCTCTGTCTGTGTGATGTCACACCGACAAGAAGTTGAGAATGACCTGATTTGAAAAAGGGCATATTACTTATAAAGGTGGATTTTTATCATAATAGGGTAACGCTGCCAACACACATTTATGTTCAAACAAACATGTAGAAGTGAATTTTGCATCTGATGACCCCTTTAAAGCCACCGGGTGGTGGTGAGGGACTTTCAACACTGCTTGCAGCTTGAATTGTAATTGAAAATCATACAGGTCATGACTGTCAGTTATTTGTGAGCTAAATCTGCTTAAATTTAATATATTTAAAGAATTAGTTTTTTTCCAGAATAAAAATGTTCTGATAATTCACCCCCATGTCATCTGTCTTTCTTTTTTCAGTTGAAAATAAATTAATGTGTTTGAGGAAAATATTCCAGGATCATTCTCCAAATTGAAGCTTAAATGCAGCTTCAGCGGGCTCTACGTGATCCCAGTTGAGGAATAACGGTCTTATGTAGTGAAATGATCTGTCATTTTCTAAAATATATATATAAACGTATATACTTATTAACCACAAATGCTCGTCTTGCATAATCAGGCACGCATGATGTAGGTGGAAGTACCGACCAGTGTTTATAAAGCGAACATGCAAAGAAAGTCTAACGCCCTTTACAAAAATGGTAAAGCAAAGATGTCAGATGATTTTGACGTTTGAGGAGAACATCAGATGGAGTTTTTCCCCTACCCTACTTTTTTAGATGGAAGTACGTTTTTTGTTGTTGTTTTTTTATTTTTTATTTTTGTTCGAAAATGACCAATCGTTTCACTAGATAAGACCCTTGTTCTCAGCTGGGATCGTGTAGAGCCCTTTAAAGCTGCATTTAAACTGCAATTTGGACCTTGTAGTCCACTATATTTAGAAAAGTCCTGGAATGTTTTTCTCAAAAAACCTTCATTTCTTTTCGACTGAAGAAAGAAAGACATGAACATCTTGGATGACATGGGGGTGAGTAAATTATCAGGAAATTTTTATTCTGGAAGTGAACTACTTCTTTAAGTTTAATGTTTTGATATTTTTGATTTGATTGATTCTCAAGTGAAATTGAAAACAAGTACTTGTATATTCACTGGAGTAATATTTTATTATGATATCAGTACTTTCACTCAGGTGTACTTCAAACTAAATGTTAAACCAGAATAGAAAGATACGGACATCTAGGAAAGTGCACACCTTGAGATGAAAAGCCTTCAATTGAAAAGCAAAGAAATGAAAGCAAGCAAATGAATAATTTGCAAATAATGGAGCTTTTAGAGTGCAATTTCAGTAGTATGAAAATGTGGATGGCTGCATGTAGAACCAAAGTTTTTTGAAGAATAATTGGGCTAAAACAACATTTTGGATTTTGGGACTGTAAAGAAATGAAGCAAGAAGCTTTCTGTCTCCAAGCTCCCCGCAAGTGTGTCATGTTTTGTGAACCGGTGCTCGAGTGTAGCACACTTTGGTCAGAATGGAAGAAATGCAATTAAATCCGATGCGGGCTTCATTTACAATTAAATTTGGGGGTAGGGGTCGATTTTTCTAAATATTGCCAGTTAAATTAGAACAAATTGCACAAATTCATATAAAAATTACCACCTCGTAAAACACTTGTGTTTTCTCATGAGATGGGGTTGCAGAGGTTGATAATGGTGATCCATCACTACAAACACAAGCTAAACAGGACAAATAGGAGAGGAAAGTGAAGGAAATGAGGGGGGGAGATTTAATCTTAGATTTTGACTTCATTGTACGGAGCCTGAGGCACCGCTGAACATCATTCATCAGAGAGAGAATCACACAGATGCCCGGGGCCCGAGAGGAGACAGCAATGAGGAAATAGGATCAGGGAAATGGGCATTTCACATAATTATAACCAGTTCCTGACTAAGAGATCTTCATAACATTGAGACAGAACGGTCAGATCCAACCACATTTGTGCGTTTTGCTTCTAATTAAAAGTTATTGTTCAATATGCAGTATATGGGGTTTAAGAAGTGAAGAGGACATATTTTAATTGTTTAATCATAATAAACTGCTGCTAACCGTGAGCAACAGGTGATGGTCACCTTAGCAAACTAAAACTAATAAAATGAACAATTATTAATTCTCTTGGGTTAGTGCTTTTCTATTGTTTCCCTCTTTTCGTTCATGATTATGCTTCTAGATCATGACATAAACTTTGGCAAGCAGAGGAAATTATGGTGGTTAAAAGTCCATTATGACCATCATAAGAAAAGTGTTTGTGGAAAAAAATTGTTTCATGCTGATAGTTTATGTATTTATTTAATGTTATCAACTACAGACAAGTGTTATTTTACTATCATTAATTTACTTTTATAATATTTATTAATAGTTTTGTATTTAGTTTTATATTTTCTGTTTTAATGCTAATTTTAGTTTTAGTAATTTGAAAGTTAATGTTAATTCACAGTTTCAGTAATTTGTTGTAGAAAAATCTGTCAAAATAGTGCACAATGTACTATATTAGTACTATATTAATGAAGAAATTTTGTAAATATATATATTTATTTATGTTTTGTTTAAGGATTAACGATAATGTCAGTAAAATTACTGAATAATGTCCTAGCAGAAAATTACCAGTGCTTTTTCCAAATGTATTTAATTTTTTTTTTTCCTTGATTTTTTTATTTGTATTTTTGTCATTTATATTAGTTCGGAAGTAGTTTATATTAGTCTTTTTTTCAGTTAATTTTAGTTAGCAATTTTGTTCTTTTTTGTCATTTTTATTTTAATTTAGTTCTTATTTTTAAATATTTTCAGCTTTTATGTCAATTTCAGTTAAAGTTTTTGATTTTGTATTAATTTTGTCATTTTTATTATGTCTTTCTTTGTTTCCCCTTTTTAAAACATGTTTATTTAATTTGTATATATATATATATAAGTTTTAGTGATTTTAGTAGGATACTTCTTTAGTAGCCAAAGCAAAACTATAAATGTTTGTCTACTAAATAAAATTAAGTTTTCTATGTTTTAATTTATTTCAGTATTTTTTTTTAAATGTAATTGTAATTGTAGTTAAAGATTTAAAGATTACAACACTGCAGACTCAAGAGTTTGCATTTCTTTTCAAAACAAGCCTGGAGTATTATCTGAAAGAGGCAAACGCCTTCAGTTTGATATAAACAAAAGAAATCTAATCATGAGGTGCAGCTTCACCGCAGATAGATTTTAAAAACATATGACAGAGCATTTGGGGGTGCAGATACGGCTGAACTTCAGTGACCTTATACAGTAAAGGAGTTAATGCTCTGTTTGTTTCATTCGGTGTGAAATGGAGCCTGTGTTTTGCTCTCCATTTCACAAATCTGAATGCTTCAACAGAAAACAATCTGCTATTGAGAGATAAAAGGGTTGCTAAGGTAACAGGGAAAAACATCCAACACTGAATTTTCATGCCTGGCAGCTACTGTATGACAGAACACTGTGCCGCTCATTGTGATGCTTAAGTGTCAGATTCAAAGATGAAGAAAATCATGATAATGTTATAAAACTATAATAAAATATAGCTCTAAGTCACAGTTATTGCAGGCCAAGCAGCAATGACTCATATGGATGATTAGATGATACAGTTGAAATGTGTCTTTTCAGATATATTTGTAGCTTTTACAGCAGCCCATCTTGAATCTTCACTGATAGTCAGGGTTTAATGAAACAGCATCAAACAAGGCAACTGACGTCCAAATCACAGATATGTGATTTATAGAGTCATGCTTAACATTTACATTTAGATGAACTGCATCTCATGAGATGTCATAGGCCAATTTCAGATGAGTGTGTGGTTTCATTTGCAGCTCAAAAGCATAATACACTACTGCCAGAAGTTTAAAGCTAATTGTATAAACGAAATACACCACTGTCACATGACTTCAGCGTCAAAAATAATTTCCAAGAGCCTGATTATAAACACAATAAGGCTGTGAAAGCAACTAGTTAGTAGATGAGTTTACCTGTTCGCTCTGATAAAACAGAATTTGTAATAGTTTTACTGTTTATAATGGGATTTGTACTGGTTGTAATCGAAACTGTAATGGTGCCTGTTAGTCTCTTGTAGTACACTGCCGTTCAATAGTTTGAGATCCGGTCAGCACCCATTGCCTTGTGGTTAGTGCATTGACATATAGCGCAACTGCGCTCACGGTGACCCGAGTTCGAATCCCGCCTCGAGGTCCTTTGCCAATCCTGTTCCCCTCTCTCCTCCCAGTACCTTCTTGTCAGCTCTCCACTGCCCTCTCATAATAAAGGTGTGAAAAGCCCATAAATAAAACTTAAAAAAAAAAGAAAAGTTTGAGATCCGTAAGTTTTTTCATGTTTTTTTTAAAGAAGTCTCTTATGCACATCAGAGTTCCATTTATTTGATCAAAAATACAGAAAAAAAAGAAATAATATTGCAATATAAAACAACAGTTTTCTATTTTAATATACTTTAAAATATATATTTTTTCTGTGATCAAAGCTGAATTTTCAGCATCATTACTTCTGTCTTCAGTGTCACATGATCCTTCAGAAATTATTCTAATATCCTGATTTATTATCAATGTTGTAAATAGTTGTGCTGCTTAAAGGGGTCATCAGATGCTAAGTTCACTTTTACATGTTGTTTGAACATTAATGTGTGTTGTCAGTGTATGTACAAATCTACCCTATAATGATAAAAATCCATGCAGTGGTTTTTAATTAATCTGTAAAAATAATATTCCCTTTTTCAAATCGAGCCATTCTCAGATGCACCGACAGAGGCCGCTCCCACGATAGTTGATTGACATGAGCGTCTTACCTCAGACCCACCCTAAATCAGCTTTGTTTAAATGCTGGAGCAAATGTAATAATGAACATAGTGGTCGTCATTTACTCCCGACATCTGAGCCGCTGAAGATGCAGTGGATTAAGTTTGTTTCTGAAAGGAATGCGCCTCCCGATCTACATAAATGTTTGCGCAAATCATTTGTGATCCAGCTTCACTTAACAGCAGAAGTGAGTGCAAGGTTTTTTTTTATGAATCTCTGCAATCACCTTTCCTAATAACATGCTAGTTAGCAAGTTTAGCGGCTAAACGCGGCTAAAGTAAACAGGCTCGTCACTCCACAGAGAGAAGAGAGGGGCGGGGCGAGCAGAGCTCATTAACATTTAAAGCAGCCTCGACCAGAATAAGATGATTTTTGCAGAGCTCATTTTGGCAAGGTAAAAAGGGTGTTGTTTTACACAACCAGTGAGAATTTTTAACCAAAGTATATTATAGACTTTTCATTAAGACCCTAAAGAATCATATCAACTGGAAAATGGGCATTCGTTGACTCCTTTAATATTTTTTTGGAACCTGTGATACTTTTTCAGGATTCTTTGATAAATAAAAAGTTTAAAAGAACAGCAGTTATTCAAAATAGAAATATTTTCCAACAATATAAGTCTTTACTGTCACTTTTTATCAATTTAACACATCCTTGAATAAAAGTATTAATTTCTTTTAAGCTAAGAAAATTACTGACCCCAAAACTTTGAACAGTAGTGTATATTGTTAGAAAAAATTGTCTATTGTCTATTGCCCCCTCCCCCCAAAAAAAGTTTCCAACATTTTAGAATGATTTCTGAAGGATCATCTGACACCGAAGACTGGAGTAGTGATGCTGAAAATTCAGCTTTGAAATCACAGAAATAAATTCTATTTTAAAGTATATTCAAATAGAAAAACACTATTTTAAATTGCAATAATATTTCACAATATTACTGTTTTTTCTGTATTTTAATCAAATAAATGCACACTTGATCAGCAAAATAAAACTTCTTTAAAAAACATTAAAAATCTTAATGATCCCAAACTTTTGAACAGCAGCGTAATTGGTTTCCTTCTATTGGTGGCTTGTTAAAACCACTAAATCCTGATGGATTATGTTCTAAAACAAACTACAGGAAACCATTTTTTTCAATGGTTTTAATGGTCAAAAAGTTAATAGGTTGTTAGGGTATTTGCAGTAAAAACCTTCAGAATTTCTTTGATGGTTTGTGTTTTCTTTCTTTCTTTTTTTTTTTTTTTTTTTAGCAGGGATGCCAGAATTTCATTCATACTTCTCCTATAGGCTAAGAAGTAGCATAATGATTCGCTTATTGTCCAAAAGCACATTCTTTACAAGCAATAAAACAACATAGAAAGCATTTCCACTATATTTAGAAGAGAATGCCAGTGTGGAATGCTTCCAAGTATTTAAGGTTATTAGAATTATGAATTCTACACGCTATCGCTATCGTTCCTGAATCATCGTGCGCTGATGTTTAAATAAAGTTTGAGATATTTGAGCAAGATGGCGGCGCCCATGTAGCGGTGTGAACCTGTCAGATGAGTGTATCGTGTATTAGTGCGGCACCACAATGACGTTTTGAATGGATATATAATATCGATTACAGAACGCAGCACATCTGTATAGGTTTCGTTGTTTGTCGCGTAAGTATAATGTGACTCATGTTCTCTATTCTTCAGCTGTAACGTCTTACATCTGATGTCTTTATATCTGCACATCATCTCCTGCTAGAAATACTGGCTTTATTACTTACAGCGATTGCAGTTTTGTTAAAAACAATTTGGCGCATCCAAATGCGTTAGACCTGACGCGCACATATCCATATGAGTTAGCGTGGCTATTTTAACACTCATTATCACATTGAACATTGTGTTGTCTTTGAAATTCACACTGGAGTCCAAGATCACAATGAATCTTCCTCATTGGAAGACGGGTAACCATAGCAACGGGACACTGCTTATTCTCCCTCACTTCTTTTCCACAAACATGAGACCTTGAGTGTGTGTGAGCTGGTGGGCGGCTGACAGAAACACTTCTGTCCTCTAACATCTCACCCTAATGGAGCCGTACACCATAGTTCTCAGTAGCCTCGTGTGCGTCACATTAGCAGGCGTTTGATAACTAGGTCATTGCTTATAAAAACAAAATCCAAATAGCTGATACACATGCTTAAGCGTTAAGAAGTTGCGTTGCATAATGCTACATTAATACGTTGATTTAAATATATTTTCGGATGAGGGTCAGAAATTAACAACAATGTTGATGTGACTGTAAAATTATTATTACTATTTTCATCATGTAATGCCTTATTGAGGGGTTGCACTTACGTCACGGTGTGGTCAGATACCCGGATGCGCGGCGGTACTGGCAATACTCGGATGTAAACAACAGCGTGGACTGCACTACTGAATAAGTTGTTATGCTAATTTATGCTGTCTAAACCATGGAAAAAACGTGTAGAAGCTGCTAAATCTTATAGAGAATGACTTTGTAAGCAGGAAAGGGTGCGATATTTTGACAAACTAAAGTCAGTAGGTGGTAAAGACGCATACTTGCAGTATTAGTTAAGATATTAGCCTGATATTTCACCTAGCTGACCGGAAATGATAAGAACAAACACGAATGTTGTCAAGATTATTGCTCTGGAAATCCTGGTTTAGTTTGGGCAACCACAAATGCCTTTTGTTCCTCAGACAGTTTTTTGCAGTCTTCTCCTTGATTTGTTATAGCTTTCCAAGTGTTTTCCGGGATCAGTACAGCCCAAAACATGACAATTAATGATCATTTTCGGCAGCAATAATCAGCAAAATATTTCGTTTGGTTCAGTGGCATTGTTTACATTTACTGACACCAATATGGCCGATTGATGACGCGCCTTAAAATCACTTTCCTTATTAAAAAGCGGAACAATTTGATGGTAATTTGAGGATTGACAGATTTACATCTAAAATACATTTTCATTTTCTAACACGTATGTGTATTTAAGTTACAATACATATATTAAAAGGCCGTTTATTAAAACTAGTTTTCCTCTATACTGAACAATAAAGACATTGTACAAAACATAATGAATATTATAATATACAGGAATAAAATGGCTGAATTTTTATTTTTAAAGCCATTCTAAACACATTTAAATGAAGGACCCAAATGACACAGATTTATTAGAATGACCTCAAATGATTTCTGAAGGGTCATGTGACACTGAAGACTGTAGTAATGATGCTGAAAATTCAGCTTTGAAATCACAGTAATAAATTATATTCAAATAGAAAAACACTATTTTAAATTGCAATACTATTTCACAATATTACTGTTTTTTTCTGTACTTTTAATCAAATAAATGCAGCCTTGATCAGCAAAAAAGACTTCTTTAAAAAACATTAAAAATCGTAATGATCCCAAATTTTTGAACGGCAGCGTAACTGGTTGCCTTCTATTGGTGGCTTGTTGGAACCACTAAATCCTGATGGAATGTGTCCCAAAACAAACTACAGGAAACCAAGAAAGTAACTCTTCTTTTTCTTTTTCTTTTTTAAACATTTTGATAAAACTCCCACGTGCGTTGTCTTTATACTGATGAATTATTTAAATCTTTAATGTGACCAATTTAGAACTTTTTGTAGGTGTTAAAACATTTGTTTCCAAGGGGACAGGTTTATTTCCACCTTACACTATCTCATGTTGCCATAGTTACTGTGCAAATGTATCCGAGTCTATTTGTTTCACTAACAGAACAGACATCTGTGCACAATACACCATATCTACCATATTAGTTTAAATGAAGGATAATGATTTATAAGAAGTTCTATATATATATATATATATATGTATAATGTGTTGGCATTCATCATCAGTCCATGCTGTTATTGTTCTCCTTTTGACTGTGTGTGTATAGCAGTACTGTAATCTTTTGTTACCCGGTTTAATCGTTGATTGTATGTTCCCCAGACTCATGCTGCTCACTGTGTGGAGGGTTGGCGTGTGCCCGCGGAGGCCGCTGCTCGATGCCCGTCTGATCAGGGTCAGCGTCCGCAGTCTTTTCAGCGAATCGGGGGTGTGGGAGCGGGACTATAAGGCGGAGACGCGGCGTCAGGTGGAGCAATGGTGGCACGGGCGCATACAGGAACAATGGCAGAAAGATGCAGCGGATCAGGTAATTTACATCATGAAGACCTAATATGTGACCCTGGACCATAAAACCAGTCATAAGTGTACATTTCTCGAAATTGAGATTCATACATCATCTGAAAGCTAAATAAATAAGCTTTCCGTTGATGTATGATTTGTTAGGACAATATTTGGCCAAGGTACAGCTATTTGAAAATCTGCAAAAAATCTAAATATAGAGAAAATCGCCTTTAAAGTTGTCCAAGTTCTTAGCACTGCATATTACTAATCAAAAATTAAGTTTTGATATATTTACGGTAGGAAATTTACAAAATATCTTCATGGAACATGATCGTTATGTAATATCCTAATGATTTTTGGCATGAAAGAAAAATCTATAAATTTGACGTATTTTTGGCTATTGCCACAAAAATGCACGTGGAGCATAAGACTGGTTTTGTGGTCCAGGATCACATGTGGGAAGATGCTCAAAACAACAGCTAACTGTCAGTAGACAAAGTTAACCGGGATTTTGTTTTAGTCTAATCATTATGTAGTTCTAAACTTGTATGACTTTCTTTCCTCTGAACACAAATGGTGAATATATCCACCTTATTTTTCAATGTGGAAGTAAGCTGTTTTCTGGTAATGTGTTAGACGTCCGGTTCATAATCCACTATAGGGAAATAACGAGAAGCAAAGCAGCAAACAAGCTTTTTGTGCAGCTAAAAATAGCTGCAAGTGGATGAGACCAGAAGCCAGACACAAAAAAATTACAAATGGCTGCACCCACTCTTACGGGAAAAAATAAGGTAGAGACAGTACTAGTCAAAAGTTTGGAAACATTCTGATTTTAAAATGTTTTTAATGAAGCAGCATTTATTTGATTTAAATTACAGTAACAGTAATATTGTGAAATATTATTACATTTTAAAAGAACGATTTTAAATGTGAATATATGTTAAACTGTAATTTGTGATCAAAGCTGAATTTTCAGCATCATTACTCAAGTCTTCAGTGTCACATGATCCTTTAGAAATCATTCTAATATGCTGATTTGCTGCTTAATTATTGTTGGTGCTAGTAATGATTCTTCTTATTATCAATGTTATAAACAGTTTTTGGTGCTTAATATTTTGTGGAAATATTTTTAATTTTCAAAAGGTGTCAAAATGTCACTTTTGATCAATTTAGTGTATTTTTGCTGAGTAAAAGCATTAGTTTCTATTAAACACGCACAAAAACATACCCCAAACATTTGAATTGTAGTATATGTGACCCTGGACCACAAAACCAGTCATAAGTAGCACAGGTATATTTGTAGCAATAGCCAAAAATACATTGTATGTGTCAAACTTATCGATTTTTCTTTTATGCCAAAAATCATTTGGATATTAGGTAAAGATCATGTTCCATGAAGATATTTTGTAAATTTCCCACTGTAAATTAGTAATATGCATTATAAAGTACTCAATTTGCACCCTCAGATTCAAGATTTTCAAATAGTTGTATTTTTGCCAAACATTGCACTATCCTAACAAACCATACATCAATGGATAACTTATTTATTCAGCTTTCAGATTATGTATGAATCTCAGTTTCAAAAAACTGACACTTATTTTGTGGTCCAGGGTTACATATGATGTTTTCTGCATAAATGTTCAGCAGCACAACTGTTTTCAACACTGATAATAATCAAAAATCTTTCTTGAGCAAATCAGCATATTAGAATGATTTCTGAAGGATCATGTGGCACTGTAATGACTGGAGTAATGATGCTGAAAATGCAGCTTTGACCACATTACATTTTGACAGATATTCACATAGAAAACTGTAATGTTTTCAGATGTACTGTAACATTTACATAAGGTTTTTTTCCTAAAATCATTACATCAAAATGGAACTGTTGAATGTTGTACCAGGATTTGTCCAGTATTCAGATTTGTGGATTTGGTAACACTTTAGAATAGGGACCAATTCACACTGTTAACTAGCTGCTTATTAGCATGCATATTGCTAGCATATAGGCTGTTTATTAGTACTTATAAAGCACATATTTTCCATTACCATTTTCTACATCCCTAATCCTACCTAATGTCTGAGCTGAACTACCTTACTATTAACAAGCAGCAAATTAGGAGTTTATTGAGGCAAAAGTCGTACTTAATTTTTATTTTTTTATTTTTTTTTGGCCAAGTATGGTGACCCATACTCGGAATTTGTGCTCTGCGTTTAACCCATCGAAGTACACACACACAGTAGTGAGTAGTGAACAAACACGCACACGCACACACACACCATGACGTTTGGTGATATCTATTAGTTAAATAGTTTACCCTATTGACTTATTCATCTGAAAATAACAAACAAACAATAAATAAATAAGGTAACACGTTAAAGATCTAGAATATGGTCAGGCATTAAAATATGCTTTATAAGTACTAATAAACAGCCATTATGCTTGTTCTAAGCATGCAAATAAGTGTCTGTTTAATAGTGTGTTCCCTAATCTGTTACCAAATAAAAACAGAATAAAGAAAAGCAAACAAAGTATATAAAACGATTCACACAAAATGTGAATTTTGAACAAACTTAAACTAAAGCTCTGATACACCGAGAGGAAAAAAATGAAAATTTACTCAAAATTTATTTTGCATTCAAAGTTTTTCAATGGCGTGAATAAGTCAGAAAGATAGTATATATGAGTTGAACTCATATTAGGCCACCACAAAGTAATTATTACAAGTAAAAAACTGATTTTCTGTATGCACAGAGTTTCTGAGTAGGTTTGTGTTAGTAAGAAAACGTGATGGACGCAATTTATGCAACGTCTGTTATTGACTGTAAATTTGTTGAATTTAATAAAATTAGTATTTTCTTCCCCATTTACAATAAGACCAGCTACGTTGCTTGTAAATAAGATAAATAGTACTGTACAATAATGATACAACACATAACAATTAATTTTACAGCACCTTTATAACTGAATAAAAACAAAGCAAAAACACATGTGATGCACATTCTTTATTCATCATTTTGTAGAAGTAGAGTTAAAAATCTTTTTGAACCGAAAAGGTGACCAAAGTGGCTTGAAAGCATCTGATGTTGTAATTACAATATGTCATAAATACTGACTTCCCAGCAGGACATGAACACACCAAAAGCAAATGAATGAAGCAAAAAACACCGTAGTCATCATATAACCATCCCACAACCTGACCACAAGCTCTAGTCTTCAACAATAGTAAATCTTTAAATGGCAAACATAAGTAAACACCAAAGAGTCTTCCCTTTTACTTAAAAATGCATTATTAACCCTTAATATTAACAATCTCCCAATTCAGGCTTATGCAAATAATGCTGAAAACAAAAATTCCACCCATGCTTTTTCAGTTAATGCAATGAATATGATTCATGAAGCCCTAACACAAATAAAATTTAAAGTAAATTTTAAATATGAGAAGTAAACAGAACACACACAAAAAAAAAAATGTTGTGATAAAATCCCTAGCAATAGTGCTGTATTTTTCCCCAATGTAGGCGACATGGACAAGTCATATGGTCCATTTTTATAATACATTTCTAGACCTTATCAACTGTCTTTGTATTAAAAGAGAAATGTAAAATCCATTATAAATTCTCTTTTTACAGGCAACAGGAGGATATTTTCTCCCTACAGCCTGTACAGTTACAGTGTGCCATGTTTTTGCTTTGAAGTGTCTCTCCCTTGAGATTTTCATTCAAAGAATCGCTTCCACCTCGCTGAGGAAAACCTTTGTATGTGTGAGAAAAGAGACGTCTGGATTCTAAAGCATTAATCTTACAGAGAAGCTGCTTTTTGTTCAGGTTTGTAGGTTGGTCTCTGTTGGCTTTTAAGCCTTGTTGTTGTGTTCAGTAGGAGAGAGTGGTCTGCTGTCGTGAGGATGTGTGTCTCCATCACATCCCTCACTTCATGTGTTTGCTGCCGTTGTATTTGTTAATGGAACCATTTAAAGACTGAAAGCTCAGTTCTAGTTGTACATGGATCAGATTTTATCCATCCAACCAACCGACCCACAGATTAATCACATTACAGTTTAATTCAGTATCAGTATTAGTAAAAGGTACAAAGTTGTGTTTAAATTCTTTTATGAGGGAATGAACTGAAACCGAAATGGCAAAACAATATGAAACTGTTGATTGTCATTGATTATGAGCAGGGTTAGAATTTTTTTTTTTTTTTTTTTTTTTCAATATTTGCCCACTGGAATTGATTTTCTTACCTTTGTAGGTGCAGTTTTTATAATTACCTGTGTTGTCTTGTTAAATTTAACCAACACTTCGATCAATCAGAATACTATAGACTGTTACCAAAGTCATTTGATCGACATTAACAAAAGTCATCTTTTTACTACAAAGGTGGAACAGAAGCTATACAGATCGTTTAATGCTGCTTGAAGGAGGTATACATGCTTTCACACAACAATCACATAATGTACATTGTCTATAAATTAAAAACAGGGGTACTAAGTTTGCGATATTATTAAAAAAAATGTTTTTGTCCCCTTATCTTAAATTCTGGAGAATCTTTGGCTGGTTTTGACCCCAAGTAATGTAATGTTCATTGCAAAATAGATATTATTCATATATGGGTCAGTAATAAATAAAAGTGTTCATGATAAAGGAAAAAATCTAGTTTAAAATACTTGCCTAGTTATTAGAAACATATTCTTCTAGAAATGTTTCTTATGGTTTGAAAAACATTTATACAATTTTCAAGAAAATATAAAAGAACATTTATTTTTATTACACTTAAGCCTTAAAAGTTATGTTTTTTTATTTTTATTTTTTTTACAAATATCATGCATTTTTTTTATTCATAAATAAATCATGCATATTTTTCCCAACTAATAAGAAATAATAATAAAAATAATATATCCCAAATTACTTGAATAGATATAGCTGCAATCAGCGATTACCGGGGTTTAAGTGCTTAAAGGGGTCATCGGATGCTAAGTTCACTTTTTCATGTTGTTTGAACATTAATGTGTGTTGGCAGTGTAAGTACAAATCTACCCTATAATGTAATAGTTAGCAAGTTTAGTGGCTAAACGTAGCTAAATGCAGCTGATGTAAACAGGCTCGTCACTCCACAGCGAGAAGAGAGGGGCGGGGCGAGCAGAGCTCATTTGCATTTAAAGCAGCCTTGACCAGAATGAGATGATTTTTGCAGAGCTGATTTTGGCAAGGTAAAAAGGGTGTTGTTTTACACAACCATTGAGAATTTTTAACTAAAGTATATTATAACCTTTTCATTAAGACCCTAAAGAATCATATCAACTTGTGGAAAATGGGCATCCGATGACCCCTTTAAGGCATTTAAGCAGGTAAGGAAAAAGATATTACATATTATTTAGCAAGGTTGTACCCACCTAAATCAATTATTAAAAATTAATTTTTTGGCAAATCCAGGTCATTTACCATAGAAATACAGTGTTTTTCTATATTCCAGTGAATCCTTTTTAACTGTTATAGCACCAGCTGTGGTCCGATCTCCTAACTTTGCATACTTGTTTAGAATCACCCGTCGCATATGCTCTTACCAATGAAGTTTTGAGTTTTCCTTTCAGCTTTATAGGATTTTGGGTAAATTTGAACAGACCCCTTTTCTAAATGACCCAGTAATAGCTTTCCAAAGGGTAAATTTTTTACATTTTTGGATTATTTTTGGCCTAGAGCAGGGGTGCCCAAACTCGATCCTGGAAAGCCAGTGTCCTGAAGAGTTTAGCTCCAACTTACCTCAACACACTTGCCGGGAAGTTTAGGGTATGCCTAATAAGAGCTTGATTAGCTGGATCAGGTGTGTTTGATCAGGGTTGGAGCTAAACCCTGCAGGACACCGGCCCACAAAGACAGAGTTTGGGCACCCCTGGCCTAGAGAGTCCAGAGAATTGTACTGCAGTTTTTTTTTTTTCCCAGAAAAAACCTAGGACTAGTAGGTTTTTTACATCTTCTCAATCATTCAAAAGGAGAAGTTCATCTTCCAGAACAAAAATTTACAGGTAATGTACTCACCCCCTTGATGTCATCCAAGATGTTCATGTCTTTTTTTCTTCAGCCATAAAGAAATAGTTTTTTTGAGGGAAACATTTCTCTTCTCTTCCGAACTTCCAAAATGCAGTTTAAATGCAGCTCCAAATGATCCCAAATGTGGTTGTAAACAATTCCAGTTGAGGAAGAAGGGTCTTATCTAGTGTAATGATCTGTTATTTTCATAAAAATAATACAATTTATATACTTCTTAATGTCAAATGCTCATCTTGTCTTACTCTGCATGAACTGTTTTTTTCTGGTTCATGTCAGTTAGTGTATGTCGAAAAACTCCCATCTCATGTTCTCCCTCAACTTCGAAATCTTCCTATATCGCTGTTTTACCTTTTTTGTTAAGGGTGTTTGATCTTCTTTGCATGTTCACTTTGCAAAGACTGGGTCGGTACTTCTACAGCGATGTAGGATGATTTTGAAATGATTTTTGAAGTTGAGGGAGAAAATACGATTGGAGTTTTTCAACATACCCGAACTGTCATGAAAAAAACAGTTCAGGCAGAGCAAGACAAGACAAGCGTTTGAGATTAAAAAAATATATAAATTGTATTATTTTTATGAAAATAACCGATCGTTTCGCTAGATCCCAGCCGAGACCCTTCTTCCTCGGCTGGGATCGTTTACAACTGCATTTGGGATCATTTGAAGCCGCATTTAAACTACATTTTGAAAGTTCAAACTCGGGGCACCATATCAGTCCATTATATGGAGAAAAATGCTGAAATGTTCCCCTTAAAGAACATAATTTCTTTATGACTGAAGAAAGAAAGACGTGAACATCTTGGATGACAAGGGAGCGAGTACATTATCTGTAAATTTTTGTTCTGGAAGTGAACTTCTCCTTTAACAAACGATTTGATTGACAGCAGTGGTTTTAGAGGCAAAGTTGTCCAGAATGTGGAGTTATATCGTATGATATAAATATCATTTACGGCTTATGTTTACGGCCTTAAAAAATGCAATATCATCCCCAGTGGCCGATTTCTTTTAAATTTCTCTCAGACCTTTGGGGCTATGAGTCAAACAGGCCCACCGAGTTTTGTTCCAATCGGCCACCGTTAATCTTGTCTAACAGATGCTCAAAATTTGTTGGCCAATGGCGGCCATGTTTTTTGAGATATGCAAATGTCCTTGTAGAATCTTGTGGCACTTTGGATCAAGACCGTGCTCAGCGATTTTCATGTTGATAGAATAATGGGTTATACAGTTATAGCCATTTTATGTGTTTTCCTATGTAACGAGTGGGGCGGGGCAGAGAGCCGTGGGAACGGAACGAGGCTGGTGGAGTATAATGATAAGCTCCAGAAGGATAAAAGGAGGAGTGATGACAATGAAAGACAAGAGAGGACCAGGCCTGGACTTTATTTTGTGTTTGTGTGCGGCAGTCGTCCGTGAGGGGCTGACGATTTACTTTTGTGTTTGTTTATTTTATTATTAAAGTCTTTAAATGTTCGCCAGTTCCCGCCTCCTCCTTCCCGTTCTACGAACTGGGTAACATCCCTCTTATAGTGCCACTAAGTGGCAAAGCTCTGCAATTTTTTTCCTGTGACCTCAGATTGAGCTCTGTCATAAATGTTGTGAGTTTGATATCTCGTTCCCTTCAGGAGTTATAGGCTTTTTACTAAAAGTGGCCCTGCCCCATTCCAACGTTTTGGCATCCCTTTGCGACAGTGAGACGAAAGTTCAACTTTTTTTTTTTTTTTTTGATAATTATTGCTATTCACTTCCTACATTGGTTTGGTTCTGATCGGGTGAAAAACCTATGACTAGTTCGCAAAAGTAGGTTTTTCAAATAAATCTTTGTTTTGTCCAAGGATTCCAACAACATAAGACACTTGAGCCTGCATTGTAACGTAAGGCCAATTGGGGTACTTCAAGTTTCAAGTCTCTACGACTTACAGTTTGGTCTGCACGATCAGTTTTACGTGGCGACGCTACGGTTACGCTTGAACCCCTAATGAAAGCTTTTACTTTATTCTGATATCAGGACAGTTGTAACACCCTGCCATTTCTGACGTTATGCTGCCACTATGCCACAGCAAACAAATCAGTGTGTGCACACCTTCTCATGTCTTTTGCACTTTAGTTTTAAGTGTCTCTAAAAGTCTTCCAGCTAGACTGACTCAACCACAGCCTGCATCTGCAAGTGCATGTGTTGTTTACAGAAATAAATCACCCCAAAATTAAAGTTTGCTGAACATTTGCAAACACATTTACTGAATCCAACATGTAGATGAGTTTGATTCTTCATCAGATTTGGAGAAATGTAGCTTTCCATCACTTGCTCACCAATGGATCATCTGCAGTGAATGGGTGCCATCAGAATGAGAGTCCAAACAGCTGATGAAAACACCACAATAATACACAAGTAATCCACAACACTCCAGTCCATCAGTTAACATCCTGTGAAGCCAAAAGCTGCATATTTATAAGAAACAAAACCATTATTAACTTTTTTTACGTTTTTAACTTCAAACTGATGTTTCCGGCTAAAATAATAATGCTTCCTCTAGTGTAAAAGTTCTGCTCTTGTGGTTTTCAAACATCAAAATCCTATTTGTTTTAAACTGTTTTTGCTAAATTGTGCATATTTCTGCAGACCAGAAAAATTAATATAATGAAATCAGTATTATGGATTATGGATGCCTTGATGATGGATTTATTTCATACAAACACACAGCTTTTTTTATTTCTCAAGATGTTAATTGATGGACTGGAGTGGATTATTGTGATGTTTTTATCAGCTGTTTGGACTCTCATTCTGACGGCGCCCATTCACTGCAGAGTATCCACAGCAAGTGATGTAATTCTACATTTCTCTAAATCTGATTAAAAAAAAACCCAAAAAAACTCATCTACGTTTTGGATGGCATGAGGGCGAGCAAATGTTCATTTCTTGGTGAAATATTTACTTTAAACGATATAACAAACACCCTTGAAAAATCTGGGTTTGAAAAAAAGATGGGTTTCTGCTGTGGTATTTCTGTGGACGGTTGAAGGTGTTCATGGCATTGCTTCTAAAAATAGTCTGACCCTGAGGCGAGACCATTTAACACCTTTTGCTTTCATTCCCCAGACATGTGCTGCAGTCCTGCTCCATCTGCTTTGTTTTCCATCAGCGGTTCTTTCTATTGTTTTCTCACACTGTTCATTTTCACATGTTCTCACCACACCACGGGTTTCTTGTACAGTCACTGTGCTTTTCATAAAAAGAAATATGCTTCTCTTGTGCTCCGTATAGATTTTAGTGGGGTCGAATTTCTGAAAACTGACCTCAATTGTTTATCTACCAAATTTATCAGAGTTTCCAGTTCCACCCACCTGAAAGCTGATTCAGTGGATTAAGGAAAAGCTTCTGGGAGAGATGCAGTGGAGATGTATTCTCTCCCAAAACGTGTCTCTGTCTCTTTCAGCTGCTGAATAATTCAGGCCTTTTTGACCTGCACTGATTAATGCTTGCCCAGTGCGGTGCGCTTCTTCAAAGCCGTCATGAATCATTAAAACTGCCGTGGAGAGCGTGACTGAATGTATGAGCCTAAGCGGGTCTCATGGGTCAGCAGCCTGCGTTTAAACAAGTCACGTGAATGCCTCGCGTTAGGGATCTGCTGTGGGAACTACCTGATGATTTATAATTTGCTGTTAGACTAGATGTGTTTGCTTGTTTTTGACCAGGACGATCTGGTCTGAATATTGTTACAACAAGTGGGTTACCAAAAAGTGCCATTGCACAATGTTTTATTGTAGCATAACAAATTACCATGTAAATACCATGGTAAATGAATATAATTATCATGTACTCTATGGTACCTATCAAAAATACCAGTGATTACGTTGTTGCATGGTACCACCAAAGTTCTGAAAAGTTGTTTTTCCCTAAATTCTTTTTTTTTTTTTTCAGTTAAATTTTTTCTATATTCCATTTAAAAAATAAAATAGATTTAAGTTATTAGAAAGCTTGATTAATTCAAGCATATAACTTTTACAACATTGGAACAATTAACCATTGGTTTGTTTAAATGTAAAAAAAAAAAAAAACATTACATTTTTAGAGCTTAATGAAATTTGTTCAGTTTTTTTCCCCCCAAGATTATTTTTATTTTTATTGTTATTTTTTAATTTTGTGTATTCCATTTTTCATTACATTTTAATAATAATAATAATAATAATAAAAAAAGAAAATCTATTCTAGCTAATCTAATCAGTTGAATTTATAAAACTTTTTAAAATATTCTAAAATATTGAATTTATTATTTTTAAATAATAATGTTTTATTTTGTAATAATAATTTGTTGGGTACCTGGGTAACACTTCACAATGAGGTTCATTAGTTAACATTAGTTAACTACATTAGTTAACATGAACTAAGAATGAACAATACTTCTACAGCATTTATTCATCTTAGTTCATGTTAATTTCATCATTTACTAATGCATTATTAAAATCACAAGTTATTTTCATTAATTAACATTAACAAGGATGAATAAATACTGTAATAAATGTATTGTTCATTGTTTGTTCATGTTAGTTAAAACATTAACTGGATATACTTATTGTAAATAGTTTTAATGTTTTGTTTTGTTATTATAATAATAATGTTTGATTTCCTCAGAAATGTTGTGTTGTCTGTTGTAGCTTTCAGGATTCGTGATTTATGGTGATACAGTTGTAATCAAATGAAGGCATAAAAAATGAGCAATTTACAGTTTTTCTCGATTGCTAAAAAACTATAACCAGTCTTTTTAACTAAGATTTCAAAACCATAACACCATTTTTAAAAAAACACACCCATTTCCCTAAACTATAAATACGATTCCCCTGCTTTGACACGTGAGTTATATTTGGTGAACTGTTACTGCAGAACTTTACACACAAATCTCTACATTTCTCAGTGCTTACATCATGTGGTCATTTAGAAAGAAACAGAATTCAATATTCAATAAGTTTGCAAAGTTTGAGCTCAATTATCACACAATTACCCAAGTGGATACACTAGGAGTCAAAATTGATCACACACCAAGTCAGCTTACAGGTTTTTCTCAGTGGCTTTGGTGCATTTCTCCACGTCAAGTAACTTGTGCACATCATAAAAAGTTTCTCATTCTTTTGATCAAGTTGCGTTTGCTTTGGTACATTCATGCAACTGTTTATGTACATTTGTCTGTGGTTTCCTACATTATCAGTTGCATTTGTCATGTTGGTCAAAATGTATTATATAGTTCTCTGTGCAATAGTCTTACCCCTCAAAACATCAAGCCATTAGCTCATCGTCTAAGTAATTAAATGCAAAATCTTTGATCTGGTTGTCGTAAACTGTCAATCATATTTCTACACATTTTTGTTATACTTTTTGTAAATTTGCTCTGAATTGTTCAAGTGAATCTTGACTTTCACCAATGAAGGAAATATACTGTAGATCAACCAATGATAAAGCAGTTCTCTGAAATAGCTCACAGGTACATCTCATGAACCTTCAACTGTGGACTTTCTCATTTTTATTTTCACCTTTGTGTCCATATGTCTTTTTTTTTTAATTTATCTCATCAGTGTGTAAAAATGTGTTGTAGTGTGTGTGTTTTTTTTTAAAGTGTTTGTGTGTCATGTTGAGTGGAGGGCTTCATTTTGACCTGAATATAGGAAGTTTGGGGAATTAAGTTGGAAGTTATGGATTTTTGTTTGGAGTTTTCTAAAAAAGAGATATAATTTCAAGAAATGTGTTTAAGCAATTGAGAAAAACTGTAATTAATCTTTTATGATGTAATCAAATGAAAAGTACAGTACAGCTTAAATAATACACGGGTTTTATCAGAATTATGTAAGTGCTTTTTCAGAAATGATGATAGTTCACTCAAAAATGAAAATTCTGACATCATTTATTCACCCTTATGTCATTATAAATCTATATGAATGGAATACAAAAGAAGATATTTTAAAGAACTAAGTCCCATTGACGTCCATAGTATTTTTGTATATATTTTGAAAGTCAGTGAGACCTAAAGCAGTTTTCAGAGTATCTTTTGTGTCCACAGAAGGAAGAAAGCCATACAGGTTTGGAAAATCATGAAAAATCTTCTTCAAAAAGGAAAAGACATAGAATGACTCTTGTTTTTTCATGTTTAGAGCTCCCGGAAAAAGTTCTACGTCCTCTCTATGTTCCCGTACCCATCGGGTCGGCTGCATATGGGCCACGTGAGGGTTTACACCATTAGCGACACCATCAGCCACTTCCAGAGGATGAGGGGCCATCAGGTAATTTTACTCTTCAAACAGTCATATCAGAATGTACTGCTCTCTGTCAGCAGCACAGACATAGTTTGATGATTTATCCTCTCTCCTGCCTCATTTTTATATTCACCCACCCACACACAGACACACCAAAACACGTCTCATAAATGTAAAAGCTGCAGTCAAGGTCTGCTGGAATGATGTGTGTTTTAATTATGAGCTGTCTGAATAATGGAAACGGTGTGAATGTGGTCTTAATTAGAGCTCAAAGTTTGTCATGTGCTCACATTTTTTGAGAACAGCACTTTCTAAAGCCTGCGGCTCACAGTACTAAAGGACTGATGTTACGATTTGTGAGAATGTTTCTGAACAGTACTGTCTGTTTATAACAAGAAGAGACAGAAGGTCATCACAGACATCATTATCCTGATGCTAAGCTGATGTAGTGTGTTTCATAAGGGTAGGTGTTGTGACCTGAATTGATATGACTGCAGAAGTCATTTTATGTCATGGTAACAGTACATACAGTAATATATAGAGGAGTCATATTGCTGGAAATTCAGCATGTGATTTATAATCACGTGGCAATGCCTATTTTAGCACAGGCTCGTTGGGAAAATGTACCTCTGTCTACATGTACATACAGTTCACTCCCGTTTTCAGCTGAAATTAACTAGTGGTAATAAAACACCAACAACTTTTATTCCTTTTCACACAAATTCTGATCACAGGGGCAAATTATTGGTTAATAAAGACGTGTTTTCATGCAGAGTTCTATGTTACAGCCTCAAAACGCGCTTGGTAACACTTTATAATAACTTTTATTAATAAATCATTAACAAACATTATGTAATGCTTAACAGATCATTAGTTAATATATATTCACATATCTAGATATGTGAAATTATGTGATTGTTAATGTTTACTAATAAATGTATTAAATGTTACCTAATAATTAACATTTCATGTATATTAAAATGCTTATAAATGTCATTAAACTTCTAATTCATATGATCATCTTTAAAATGTACAAATGATTAATTAACAGATGTTATACAGTGATTAAAAGCTTTTGTTAATACACAACACTTCTGTTGTTATTGAGGAGTAAGGTTAGGCTCAGGTTTGGTGGTATGGGTAGGTTTAAGGGTTGGGTAACAGGTCAGCAGTGTACAGGGCCAATCTGATTACTAGGCAACATGATTCAGTCTGTTTTTATTGCATTATTGTGATACATGAAAAATGAAGGATTTTCTTGAAAATTTTTCCCCCCTCCTGTTGATGTATGATTCAAAGAATATTCTGTTTCACAAGTTCAAGCTTACATATAATTACCCGGAGTATAGTAATGCATATTTGGCGTGCTGTCCGGGGAAGGGCTCCGAGCTCGGGAATGGCTTGAACCCAGAGAACCCCCCAGGTGTAGTGAAAACTCGGAGTGAGGAGATGGGGTGGTGGAGGGATGCTGATAAACCGTCAAATGGATAGAGGCAAGTCAGCTGTATTTAAATTTGTAGCATTGATTAGCTTGTGATAATTAGGCTGGGTGTCTGACATGCTCCTCCCGAACCTTGTTAATAAAACATCATTTAATGATACAAATAGTATACCTGTAAGTGTTGAGGTAATAAAAACATGTTTTGCACCCAAATTACAATGTGTGTTATGTGTTTACCAAGCATTAAGCTAAACTGAACTAACCACCCTTTACATAAACGTTGTTACAGTAGCTAAAAATCCAATGGCAATAAAGATACTAAAAAAAAAAAAATCAAAATCAATGTTCAAACATTTACAAATGATGAATAGTCTCAACTTTAGATTGGGTACTGCAAAAACATGAACTATTGATTAATAAATGATTTGTAAATATGTGAAAATAGGGTGAATTCTGGTTATTTGGGATGCTTTTTGCAGTCAAAATGACAGCTCATAAAGTCTGTCTTTTCTCCTACAACTTCAGAATCGTCCGACATCGTTGTACCTTTTTGTTTGTAAACAGCGTTTGACTTACTTGCACTTTCTTAGTCTTTGCGTATTCGCTTTGTAAACACTGGGTCTGTGGTTCCGCCTGCGTTCGGCGTGACCTTTCGACGTGATTCAATAGTACGTAGCGTCATGAACGCGCATCCCAGAGCCTGTGCTACACAAGCTTTTGTGCTTAAAAAGTATACAAATTTTTATTTTCCAAAAAAAACAAAAACAACAGATCGTTTTGCTAGATAAGACCCTTCTTCTTCGGCTGGGATCATTTAGAGCCCTTTGAAGCTGCATTTAAACTACATTTTGGAAGTTCAAAATAGGGGCACCAGTGAAGTCCATTATATGGAGAAAAATCCTGAAATGTTTTCCTCAAAAATCATAATTTCTTTATGACTGAAGACAGAAAGACATGAACATCTTACATGAACAAATGATTTGTGAATTGTTGTTCTGGAAGTGGAGTTCTCCTTTAATAAATGATTTAAAGTGCTCCTATTATGCCATGTTAAAGGTTGCTAATATTGTTTTAATAGACTCCCAAAACAGGTTTACATGTATGCAAGGTCAAAAAACACTTTAGTTTTCTCCAAAAATAGATTTAATTTTACCCCATTTCTAAATGATTCATAAACGACTCATGCGAGGCAGTTCAAAGAATCAGTCTCTCTAAACCCCTCCTTTCCATGAGCCCTCACTGCTGTGATTGGTCAGATGGCGCAGTCCTTTATGATTGGTCTACCGCGTACAGCGTGTCGGAGAACGAAACGCCCATTGCCATAACTGACTGACAGCCCTGGATACTTGTCAATACATAGAAAAGATGGCATCGATTTTACCATACCAATTCAAGCCATATGAAACGGCTGAAGTGGTTGATCGACAAGTTAGCACGTCTACCGTGGAACGTGCTCGCAATTTGCTTATGTAAGCGAACCGGGCACACCTCTATGTTCTAAACTTCAACATTGTATAATGCATTAAGGCGGCTTTCACACCGAACGCGGAAAGCGCTGCACTGGCCGCTGGGTTCAGTGCAGCCCTTCAGAGCGCGCTTTGGTCGAGGCAGAAACAAGCCGTCCTCGCGCGGCGGAAGCAGTTGAAACGAATGGGTTTCATAGCACAGCGCTTTCCGCATTCGGTGTGAAAGCCGCTTCATGCTCCATCCTTTATCATATGTGAGCCGACTCTTTTTTTGATAGACAATAACTTTATTTATCGTGCACTGTCGGCTGCACAACTTTGCAGATAGTTTATGTTCACATACAGCTACATGACACACTGCATGAAAGATCATATTTGAAAAGGCATAATAGGAGCACTTTAAGATGTGCAAATAGTACAAATCTTAACAACAAATAAAGACCAAATATATTACCTTTACTGACTGTGATTATGAGTTAATGAATATATTAACATGAATAATTTGTGAAGTGCTTAAAATGACTAATTAAGCTATATTTTCACAACATTTGTAAATGTAAAAATGAGCATCAGCCAATATGTGAACTGAAGTTTAATGAGATTTGTAAGCATTCAAAAGTACATTAACAAATAAACTTGTAATCATTGTATAATTTCTGTTAAAATCATTTTTTAAAACACATTGAAAAGAGGCAATAGTCCAGTTCTTCTTCTCCTTAGCCCAGGTAGGACGCCTCTGACATTGTCTGTGGTTCAGGAGTGGCTTAACAAGAGGAATACGACAACTGTAGACAAAATCCTTGACACATCTGTGTGCGGTGGCTCTTGATGCCTTGACCCCAGCCTCAGTCCATTCCTTGTGAAGTTCACCCAAATTCTTGAATCGATTTTGTTTGACAAGCCTCTCAAGGCTGCGCTTCTCCCGGTTGGTTGTGCATCTTTTTCTTCCACACTTTTTCCTTCATCTCAACTTTCTGTTAACATGCTTGGATACAGCACTCTGTGAACAGCCAGCTTCTTTGGCAATGAATGTTTGTGGCTTACCCTCCTTGTGAAGGGTGTGAATGATTGTCTTCTGGACAACTGTCAAATCAGCAGTCTTCCCCATGATTGTGTAGCCTAGTGAACCAAACTGAGAGACCATTTTGAAGGCTCAGGAAACCTTTGCAGGTGTTTTAAGTTGATTCGCTGATTGGCATGTCACCATATTCTAATCTGTTGAGATAATGAATTGGTGGGTTTTTGTTAAATGTGAGCCAAATTCATCACAATTAAAATAACCAAAGACTTAAACTACTTAAAGGAAACGTATGTAGGATTGTGGCCAAAACTGGTACTGCAATCACTTTCAAAATACTGTAGAACGGCGTATCCCCTCCCCCTCCCCCCTGACTCGAGGTTGCCAGCTAAGCTGCAGGATTCCGCAGGAACATAGGCTGCTACAAGGAGCTTCCAATGGCAAGTGACGAGTCCTACACAATATGTCTTTTTTTCTTCTGTTACTTATGTTTATGCTTCACGAGAGATGTTTTGCGAAGTAATTATGTGTCGCAAAAATTTACTAAAGGCCACCTCCTCCATATGCGCTAACGTAACGTTACTTTGCACGAACATATATACCTTTGTTCGACTGTCGCGAATATTTGAAATGTCTATTTACATTAAGTACAAGTAAGTTAGCCAAACATAGATGAATCTTACCTGTCCAGGAGAAAATTAGCAACGTTGGCATCTGTCTTAAAATTCTTCTCCATTTTCAGCCGTCTCCATCTGTCAAAGGCATCTCCTATACAAATCCTTGTTTTATTTCGGACTTTGTCACGACGTACTTCGGATTCATAACGAGGTCTTTTAGGTTTCGTAACTTTATACATGTTTTATCCGACACGTTCGTAGCTGCAGCTGTAACTAGAGCAGAGCTGGCAACCCGGATGACGAAACTCTACTGACTTCGTGATTGGTAGATAGCTGGAGAGTGGCGCCTCAGACCAAAACTCAACATGACAACATCAACATCAGTTGAGGGCTGCAACTTTCACTTTTAAATGACAATATCCTGGCCGAACCACTGTTGTCAGTGATATAAGTATTTGAAATGAACATGATTTCTTAATGTCTAGTGACATGTCAGGGCCATTTTATGATTAACTGAAATAAATGTCTTACATACGGTTCCTTTAAGTCTGTGTGCATTGAATTAATTTAATACACAAGTTTTACAATTTGAGTTGAATTACTGAAATAAATGAACTTTTCCATGACATTCTAATTTATTGAGATACACCTGTATGAAGTAATGATTAGTTAAACACTATGTAATGTTTGTTAATGATTTATTAATGAAATTTATTAAAGTGTTACCGCTTTTCTGATACAGTAAACTTGCTCGGTAGCGCACCTGGTACAGCACTGCACTTGCAAAGCTCAAAGACTTTTAGAAGCGAACTAAAATGGTATTTTTGATTTAGCAAATTGCTTTTGTTAACACTATCAGTAGGTGTAGTGTAGGCATTTCACTTCATTTTTAAACTGCTGTGATATAAAAAAATGTTGCCAGATTCACTTTCATCTGTTTTGGATTAAACTAAACATGCTTTTAGTGCTGCTCATTAGACATTTCATGTTGAAAGAGCCACGAAATGTACAAGAAGCAATGTAATACCATTTTGCAGAAATGTCGCCACAGGCACATATGCAAGAATGTGCTGTAAAATAGTAAAAAATGCAAAAGGTAGTCATTATATTGACCAGAAAAATCATATTTTAATATTTTCTGGGATTTTTTCAATAACAAAAATTTAGAGTTTTCATATTCTGTATGGTGGTCAGTTCACAGCGATGACACAAATGGACTTTACCACTGCAATATTTACCCCCATAAACTAATTTTAAGGGAATTTTTTCCCCGTTTTTTTGTAATTTTATTAGATGTGTGCATTAATCTTATGTCAAATTCTTACTTTTTCTAAAAAAAATGTAATGAGAGTAATAACATACTGTAGGTCTAATACTAATCAACAGAAATTAGTATCATGCACTGCAGAGCGTGTAGCGTACAGACTGTTTAATGCAGCGTGGAGGTGGAATGAATGCATTTACAATTGCATAATGTTTTTTAAAAAAATATTAAATTAAGAAATGATTTTAAAAAATAATAATTGATACTTTTATGTGTGAAAATTAAACTGGTGGCAAGCCCTAATGTGTGAGTCAGTTCAAATGATTTGTTCAAACGGCTGATTCATTCAGTCATTGAATCATTCATTAAACTGATTTGTTTAGTAAGGAAACACCGCTATGGTTGCTAGCAGATGTAAAGCAGTTGTGCTGTGGTTTCATTTGGGATTTTTATGACAGGGAAAAAAAAACAAAAACAGACAACACTGACAATATTTTGTAACTCAAAATGATGATTTTTGCATGCGTGCTGATATTTAGGAATAACAGTATAACTCATGTGATATAAACATGAAATTGGCCTTGTATATTTTGATTTTGGGGACGTTAAAATAGGCTGCATCATGCAGTGAAATTGTGCACTAAAGGTGTCTTATTGTGTGGTTTTTGCCAAACAGCTGACATCCTTGATAACGTCATCTCATGCGTTTTTGAAAATGATAGTTACAATGTTGTTCAATTTCGGTTTCCAAAAATCTGCTCTTCTCTTGCTGGTCGTTTGTGGCCTTTATTATGTTTCAGGCATTATCGTAGATGAAATATGTCACACACCCCTGAGTCTGTCTTTTCTTCAGTAGATGTTTACACTTTGTTATTGTTTGCTGTTTATTCTTTCACTCACTCGTTATGTTTCCCAGCCTTTCTGTCTTACTGTCTCTGAGTCTCTCTCTCCCTCATGTCCTTTAAATCCTCCCCTCATCCATCTCTGTCCTCTGCGTGACGAACGTCTCTCTGCTCAAAGGCACAGGCAGCATCTGGTGTGTGTTGTAAGCACAGCACTAAGTGTGTGATGATTTAATGGAGCTTGACGAAGTGCTGCTGTTGATTGAATTGGAATCGACAGTGTTCAGTTTCGAAGGCTTCGCCAAAAAAGGCCGACAATGTTATCATCTCGCTATATTATCATTGACTTCAGCTATGATTTACCCCATGTTTGTTCTTACATGTATTGAGAACAAGTAAAAGAAGAAGCCTTGCTGCCTCATCGCAATCTTTAGTGACTTCAGTGCTGATGTCTCAGTAGAACTGTGGTCAGATGTTGAAGAAGATGACAAATTTGACATTATAAATTTATTTCTTTCAGCCTCTCCATCATATGACATTTTGTTCTAGTGCGTTGCACAAATGGCTTCCTGCCTAATAGTTGGACATGTTTCAGGAAAATGAAGTTTGCATAATTTCCGACATTTGAGAATCTTGAGTTGGATTGGAAACAGTCCCATAAGTGAGTTGCCTCACGTTGCTTTATCTAAATTGCATGTTGTTGTACTTTAATCAGGAATGTTGGGATTATTTATGTAATATTTCTGGTGTTATAGGTACACTCATAATCCACTTTTAGTGTATAGGTTTGGGCATCTACACAGGCAATCTTCTAACTGAACTAATTTAACTTTTAATTGATTAATAATAATTTGTTAAAAAGTAAATTTACTTTTTAATTGAATAATAATAATAATAATAATCATCATCATTTGGTAAACTGTACCTAAATATAATAACTATTTATTTTATTAATACTAAAACATTTTATTTTATTTTGTTTTATTTTAATGTTTTAGGTTGGTTAGACTGTTTTGAGTTTTATGGCTATTTAAATCCATACTTTTTTATAGTATTGAGGTGCAGTTTAATATATAATACGTTGAAACTGTAAAATGTTTCAATAAACTAAAGTGTTTCAATAAAGCAGGAGTTTGTGCCTCCCTTTGTACCATGGCAAAATCACAGTAATGCACGTTAATGTACATCGTTTTTTATTTTATTATTTATTTTATTATTTATGTTTTATTTTTAATAAAACAGGGACAACATGTTAAGAGGTAGCAGTGTTCAGATAACAGTTATATTAATTGTAAAAAGTAATTAATAATTTCCAACTGGCAAGTAGAGCATGTATATCTATTTTAACATTGCATTAATGCCAAACCTCCAAAATGTGAGTTTCAATGTCTGAAGAAATTTATTGTGTTAAAAGTGTGAGCGTAGCTTTAGCTGGCTTTTTTTTTTTTGGCATTATGTGGTAATGCTGTGCTAAAACATTTGGTTTTTTGGCAGATGTTTTGCAGTCATCAAAGCGCTCAGCTGTCTGGAGCAGGAGTGTTAGAACAAAAAACTGTATAGACAAGGATGCATTTTCAGCTGTGATTGACACTTGTGTTTGACAGTTCTGTCAATGTGTTGTTTTCTCCATGTTTCTGTCAAAAAAAAAAAAGTATTTACAGTGTTCACTCATGCACATGCTCAGACAGACACCCACCTCCACACACACACACACACACACACACACACACACACACAGACTCAGAAAAGAAGCTCAACCATGGATTCTCAAGAAAGTAAACCTGTTGAAACATGGCTGGCTTTGGTTCAGAATGAATTTCATCTGTTTGTTTCATGGGTGGGTCAGTCGTGCTGCAGATGGAGGAAATGTTATACAACTATTGTGCAATCTGCTGTGCAATCTTTATTCTGTTGCTTTTACTGCTAAAACCAAATACACCATCTACACTGACAATAGAAGAGCTTTTACCTCCTGGCCATCTCACAAAATATCTTAGCAATGTCCACTTCACTTTTTTTACACTTTTTTAAGTCACAGAAGGTCATTACTGAATGGGGTGGCTGTTTACAGAGTGCTGTTTCAAAGCATATTAAATGCAAAGTTGACTGGAAGGAAGAAATTGGGTAGGAAAAGGTGCACAAGCAACAGGGATGACCGCAAGCTTGAAAGACAATTCAAACACTTGGGAGAGCTTCACAAGGAGTAGAATGAAGCTGGAGTCAGTGCATCAAGAGTCACCACGCTCAGACGTCTTCAGGAAAAGGGCTACCAAAGCCACTTCTGAAACAGAAACAACGTCAAAAGCATCTTTCCTGGGCTAAGAAGAAAAAGAACTGGACTGTTGCTCAGTGGCCCAAAGTCCTCTTTTCAGATAAAACTAAATTTTGCATTTCACGTTGAAATCATGATCTCAGAGTCTGGAGAAAGACTGGAGAGACACAGAATCCAAGCTGCTTAAAGTCCAGTGTGAAGTTTCTGAAGTCAGTAATGATTTGGGGTGCCGTGAAGTCTGCTGGAGTTGGTCTACTGTGTTTTATCAAGTCCACAGCAGGACTTGATTTTGGAGCAGTTTATGTTATATATGTTTATACAGTTTATGAGTAATTTTTCTCAGTGTAGTTCTTGAAAAGGGATTTTTTTAAAACGAAATATCTCCTTTTGGAGTGGACTTTGAGATTTGTAATTTTGTAGATCTTTTTTATGCCCAAAGATACACACCACACACTGACTAAAATTCAAAAAGTGAAAAAGCATAATAGCACCCCTTTAAGATGTATGAACTTTAAACTATTGCTGCTGGCCATAATCCATAATAACATTTCCTCCAGTGTTAAAGTCCATCTGTTGTCTCTAACATCACAATCCACCCACAAACTTGTTTAGAACTGTTTTGGCTTGTAAACTTTGTGATTTCTGATTCAGATGAGACTATAATGCTTTTTTCACTTCTGATGTGCTTTCATCAGTTCGTTAATTAACAGATTAATGAAATGTTGTTTTCTTGTCATTATTAGCATTGTCTTGGGAATCACTAACTGTAAGTGTGAGCATTAGTAACAGTGATACTTGTGAAGAAGAGCACTAACAACAGCAACTTACAACAACGACTGAACAGTACCTGCAACATCTTAAGTGTGACGTTAGTGTGGCAGTGTGACTCCTTATTTTTATTAAAAATCTTCCTCAGAAAGGTAGACAGTCCTCTGGTGTTAAAATGTGAGCAGTTTATTTCTAGTGAATGTTGGAAAACAGTTTGTGGAGTCGTGTGACACTGAACTGGTTGTTCTGGTTTATTAATGCTCAGCACTTAACGAATGAGATGCAGCTGGTTACCACGGATACAGCATCTTCTTCTGTAGCGCTCGCTCTTCACACGTCTCTGCTGCTCACTTAAAGAAACAGCACATCCACAGCTCTGTCATTGTTTCCTCACTCGTGTGACATCTGAAACACAAACAGAGAATTTTACAAGAATTTTCACACAGCTTTTTCCACATTACAGGTTCATCGTGACCATGTCTGTCAAGCTTCAGAAACTAAAGAACAATACAAAAGTGTCAAACTTTTCTGAAGTCTTAATTACGTCTTTTTTTATTTTACAGTACAATAGTAATACATTTCTTTGTTGATTTCTTTACTTATTGTAATTTTAATTTAAAATTGTATTAAAAATGTTATTTATTTTCATTTAATTTTATTTTATTTTTAAATTGACATATTTTTAATGATAATGATTATTAATATAATGTTTTTTTTTATTTTACACTATAACAGTAATACATTTCTTTGGCTTTTTTAATTGTTAAAATCTCTAACTATTATAAATAATAAATAGCAAAATAATAATAATAATTGTTGTTGTTGTTGTTGTTGTTGTTGTTGTTGTTGTTGTTGTTGTTGTTGTTGTTGTTGTTGTTATTATTATTATTATTATTGTTTTTTTAAGAACAATAGTAATACATTTCTTTATTGATTTGTTTGTTATAATGGAAAAGATAATAAAACAAACATGTTTAATAATATTATTGATGTTTTTAGTTTACAGTAAAATAGTAATATATTCCTTTGTTGATTTATTTAATTATCATAACTTAAATGATAATAAAATAATATTGTTTTTATTTTACACTAAAATAGTAATATATTCATTTGTTGATTTCTTTAATTATTATAACTTTAATTATAATAAAATAAAACAATATTTTTAATAATATTTTTTTTGTTTTACACTACAATTTTAATATTTTTCTTCTTGATTTGATTGCTATAATTCCAATGATAACTATATAATATTTTATTATTATTATTATTATTATTATATATTTTTATTCTTGGTGGTTTATTTCACAGTACAGCAGTAATATTTATTTATTGATTGATTTAATTAATTGTTATAATTATTTGTATTATTATTGCTGCTGTTGTTATTCTTGTATACTCAAAAAAACTGGTTTCATGTGACTTCAGAAGACACTGAATATAGTGCTCTGCACCTGTTATATGTATTTTTGACTGAACTATACATTTAATCTTTCCTAACATGTGTATTTATCTCTAATTTGCTGCTTCTTCTTTCTCCCTTTGCATAAACAGACAGTCAATAAATGAAAAAGAAAGAGCGAGAGAGAAAGAAAGCCGACAAAGGACTGAGTCAGATAGAGCTGTTATTATATCCGTGATCATCTGCTGATGAGGGCACAATGACACGACTCCGCATTAGTCTGAAATACAGAGCATGCTTTCAGAGAGTTCATGCTCTCTATTTGCATTCTCCATTAAACACTTCATGACGACTGCATGTGTTTTATTAGTCACATCTCTCTGAGTTACAGTATGTCACGTATGTTGTAATTCTTCCGGCTGTAATCCATGCTGGAACAGGGAGGTTCATCAAACTTGGCTGAAAGCTGAAAAAACTGAAGTTTGAAGGTTATTTAGGCCTTATCAGCTATGAAAACTGGGACAAATACATTTTCAGCAAGTTTTCATTTTGGGTGAACTCTTCCTTTAAGTTAGATTTGCGTGGTTTACTAACAGCTCGATGTTATTTGACTTGCAGGTGTTGAACCCGATGGGCTGGGATGCGTTTGGTCTGCCAGCTGAGAACGCAGCCATCGAACGAGGCCTGGACCCAGAGGACTGGACCAAAAGGTGCGGAGCCGAGGGACACTTGATGCTTATCCAAACACTTAGGACTACACGCACATAACGATCCAAAGCACAAGCTCTAATCATCCCGTTCGCCTCTCTCTGTGTCTTACAGTAATATCGAGTCCATGCGGAAGCAGCTGGACAGTCTGGGGCTCTGCTTTAATTGGGATCGGGTGAGTGAGAGCCTGCATTCAGCAGATGTGGGACCTGACCTGTGCCTCTGTCTGTTAACTTCGGTGGCTTGCGTCATTGCATCAGTAGACTTTCTTACCTCAGACTCAGACACACACTGTCTGGGTTCAAGAGTTTCAGCATTAAAAGCCATTGCAGCAGACAGTGGAGCACAGCTGTTTTTATTACTTTCTTAAAATAGTTACAACAGAATAAAGATAAGGTCACACATTTCTTAAACCAATATATTATATCAGTTTTCTTGAGGTAATGGAAAATGGAGTCATGGAGATTTTGAAAATTGTTTTCTCTTTACCATATGCAATGTGAAGAGGGTTGCTGAACCAAAAAATCCATATTGTATTGAAATATACACTACTGTTCAAAAGTGCAAAAAAATATATTTTCTGGGGGTTGGTAAGATTTTTTTTATTTATTTATTTGTGATGTGATCTAGGAAAACCCAACACATGGTGAAATTTTACATTTTTTTAAGTTTTGATACCATATGCAAGCTCGGTTCAAGCCCTTTCCAAAACAGTTTTTATTTTGTATTGAAAGTAAAAAAAAAAAAGTTACAGCTATCTTAAGTTGGCTGATAGCTATGATTTTCAGGAATGGAAATTTGAGAAAAACGGGTTTAAAGGAGAAGTCCATTTCCAGAACAACAATATACAGATAATGTACTCACCCCCTTGTCATCCAAGATGTTCATGTCTTTCTTTCTTCAATCGTAAAGAAATTGTGTTTTTTGAGGAAAACATTTCAGGAATCTTCTCCATACAATGGACTGATGTGGTGCCCCGAGTTTGAACTTCCAAAATGTAGTTTAAATGCGGCTTCAAACGATCCCAAATAGAGCCCTGCACGGGCCTCAAATATAGGCCCTAGCCCGGCCCTTGTCCGACAACTTACCAGAATTCGTCTTTTTTCCCTCTTCTCACAAATAGCTTATACTACTGTTTCAGCTATTAAAATAGTTCAGTTTTATATGTAATGGCAAAGTGATTATATTTTGTTTCATTTTATTTATTAGCATAAGTTGATTTAGAAAAACGTTTGAAGCATTTTTTTAATTTTTGTTCGTTAAATATAAGTTTTTGTTTTTTAAAGTAACGACCGGCCAGCGGAAGACTTATCATAGTCTGTTTGATCAATTTTGCCTTCTCAAATCATCACGACTTGCCTAAAATTAACAGTTCAAGCTAAAAACAATGTTAGTTTAAATGTTAAACCTAGATAAATGTGCGCTATTAGGTGCATATTGAATTGTTTGTGTGGAGAGTGGAAGCTGAAGCCGCTTTGCAAGACATGGAGGCGCCAGTGCGATCACTTGCATTTTTTTCAGTGGAAATAATATTCTGTCATTTTTACTTATGAAGGTAAGAGTAATACATCATTTGGAACTGTAAAGGGTCTACTTTTATTTGTGTGCACACAATATCAACAAAACGCTGCAAACGGTGCTTTTATAAAATGAAGAACACAAACATGATGCGCTTTCTGACGTCTCAACAGGAGCGCTTCACAAAAATGAACCGAAACTCAGCGAATGCATACCTCACAGACATGATAAATCACCATAATTGGTGGATGTCTAAAATATAAAAATAAGGAGACGCCTAAAACAGGCCCGGAGCCTGGCCCTAGGGGCGTAAAAAAGCCTAGGCCTGTCGGGCTTGGGCTCCAATCCAGAATGCGGTTGTAAACGATCCCAGCCGAGGAAGAATGGTCTTATCTAGCAAAACAATCGGTCATTTTCATAAAAATAATACAATTTATTTACTTTTTTAATCTCAAACACTCACCTTGTCTTGCTCTTCCCAACCTCTGTTTTTGTTCCGGTTCATGACAGTTAGTGTATGTCGAAAAACTCCCATCTCATGTTCTCCCTCAAATCAAAAATCGTCTTATATCGCTGTTTTACCTTTTTGTTAAGGGTGTTTGATCTTCTTTGCATCTTCACTTTGCAAAGACTGGGTCGGTACTTCTGCAGTGATGTAGGATGATTTTGAAATGATTAAGGGAGTTGAGGGAGAAAATGCGATTGGAGTTTTTCGACATACCCGTACTGTCTTGAGTCAGAATACACAGAGTTCAGGGAGAGAAAGACAAGAGGAGTGTTTGAGATGAAAAAGTAATTAAATTGTATTTTTTAATGAAAATAACCGTTCGTTTTGCTAGATAAGACCCTTCTTCCTTGACTGGGATCGTTTACAACCGCATTTGGGATTGTTCGAAGCCGCATTTAAACTGCGTTTTGTAAGTTCAAAATCGGGGCACCATATTTGTAGTTTTAGTAGTAGTATAAGCTATTTTGTGAGAAGAGGGAAAAAAGCGAATTCTGGTAAGTTGTCGGACAAGGGCCGGGCTAGGGCCTATATTTGAGGCCCGTGCAGGGCTCTATTTGGGATCGTTTGAAGCCGCATTTAAACTACATTTTGGAAGTTCAAACTCGGGGCACCACATCAGTCCATTGTATGGAGAAGATTCCTGAAATGTTTTCCTCAAAAAACACAATTTCTTTACGATTGAAGAAAGAAAGACATGAACATCTTGGATGACAAGGGGGTGAGTACATTATCTGTAAATTGTTGTTCTGGAAGTGGACTTCTTCATGGGTTTAACGAGAGCTGTCTGTCAAGTCAGGAGCGCTATATATAACTGCATCATTACACAAACAGACTAACGCCTGTTTTCCGTTCTTTAGTCTCTGAACTTTTGATCACCCCTTGTATGTTTAGATAACACAGGTACCTTGTAGTTTACATTTAGTAAAGCAAGTGCAGCGCAACTGTTCACGCACTGTTCGTAAAACAGAATGTCATCAGACTCCTCCTCTTTAGTAACTTCATTGTCCCATCCTTCATCTCTGGATGTGAAATAGTCCATTATAACATTGTTTAGGGGACTGAATCACCAAGATTGAGCAGACTGAGACGAGTAAGATCATTTAGGTGAGCAGCTACAGTACTTCAGACTGTGTTGTTGCACTCTGCCATCTCACAATATTAAAAAATAAATAAAACTGAAAAATGACCATATATAATGACAATATTTTTCCTATTTAAAACTTGACTCTTCTGTAGTTAAATCGTGTACTAAGACTGCCGGAAAATTAAAAGTTTTCTAAGTCACTGTTAAGGCTGTCAAACGATTAATCGCATACAAAATAAAAGTTTGAGTTTGCCTAATATATGTGTGTGTACTGTCTGTAATTATTATGTATAAATACAGGCACATTCAAGTATATGTATTTATTATAATTTTTATAGAATTTATATTATATATAAATAAAAATATTTTGTACATAAACAACATATTTCTCTTAAATATATACATTAATTTGTGTGTATTTACATATACATCATAATTACACACAGTATACACACATATATTAGGCAAACTCAAACTTTTATTTTGTATGCGATTAATCGCGATTAATCGTTTGACAGCCCTAGTCACTATGGCTAGGAACTATACTCTCTCTCTGCTACCGCCAGACCCGGAGATCAGCTGAAAGGATTCAAAAATGGTACAAACTCAAGTGTTTAACTCTCGGGGAGTTGGAAAATGAGCCTATTTTCAAACAAGTGGAGTGCTCCTTTAACATAAGAGAAAAAGACAGTCATTTCTGCACTAGACAAATGAACAAGTGAAGATATTTTCAGAGACGATAGGCAAGATATGTTATAGAATAATAATTTAATAAAAACCTATTTTTCAAATTTCCTGAAAACGTCCTAGCACGACATCCAACGGGTTTTCCCAGATCGCATCACGTTTATTTATTTTCAAAAAAAGCCTTTATGCTTCTAAAGGCTGCATTTATTTGATCAAAGATACAGTAATAACAGTAATATTGTGAAATATTATTACAATTTAAAAGAACAGTTTTCTATGTGAATGTATTGCAAAATGCGATTTTATTCTTGTGATCAAAACTGAATTGTTTTTGGTTTTCAGCATCACATGATCCTTCAGAAATCATTATAATGTGCTGATTTGCTGCTCATATACATTTTTGATTATGATCAATGTTGAAAACAGTTGCGAAACCATGATATATACTTTATTATTATTTTTTGATGAATAGAAAAGCATTTCTTTAAAATACACATTTACCTATATACATACAATAAAATTTTGTAACATTATAGATGTATTTACTGTCACTTTAAATCAATTTAATGCATCCCTGCTGAATAAAGGTATTCAATTCCTCAAACAAACAAACAAACAAACAAACAAATAAATAAATAAATAAGCAAAACGGTACACAAACTTTCGAATAAAAACAAAATTATTAAGATTGAAAATGAATGGTTACAATAACAACAGGAATTATATTTTGATTCAAATATTTGTATATCACCTTTTAACTTATATAATATACTTAACAGAGTGTCTACAATAGCGCTCTGAATGAGTGTGATTTCACATGGCACATTTATTACTAAAAGCTGTTTATCCACCTTATTTTATGGGTCTGGCTTCTGGGCTCATCCACGTCCAGCAATTTTTAGCTGTACTAAACAGCTTGTTTTGCTGCTTGATAATGCAGATTGGTTTGTCTTACCATGTTATTTAAATGTATTGTCCTAATTATGAGCACACTGGTTTGTAGTGCAAACACTTTTACCGTTTACTGCGTGTTGTTATTGTTCTAGTTATTTTCCTATAGTGGATAATAAACTAGAAGTCTCACCCATAGGCTTACTTCTGCATTGAAGAGTAAGGTGGATAAGAGCCTTTAGATGTTACTCGGGATCTTTTTATTATAGACTTATTTCAGAATTGATTGAATAAATCTTTCCATAAATTGACACAAAGCATTTTAATGACTAAATCAAAACAGTAAAACTTTAACTAAAATTATTCATACCCTTGGTAAATATGATCAAAGAAAGCTGTGAAAATAAGTCTGCGTTGTTTATCCATTTGATGTTTCATTCAAAAATATTTATTTGCTAGACACGACTGGAACTTCAAACGGGACTGAAATCTATGGTCAGATGAAACTAAAAACAAGCTTTTTAGCAGCAAATGTTCAAGATGTGTTTGGTGCACACAGGGATTAAAAGTACCCCATGTGTGCAATGAAATTACTACTGTATCTCTAATGTTGTGGGCCTATTTTTCTGCCAGAGATCATGGATATCTTGTTCAGATAGATGCCATCATGGATTCTATTCTAACAAATACCAACAGATAAAAAATGTAAAACTGACTGTCCCTGCTAGAAATCTTATAATGGGCTATGATCGGATCCCCTAACAGGACAATGATCCACAAACCAACTTCAAAATCATAACAAAAATGGGTCACTGAGAACGAAACCAAGCTTTTGCCATGACCAACCCAGTACCCTGATCTGAATCCTATAGAAAATGACTGAAGAGAAGAAGCACCAACATCTGAAGGGTCTGGAGAGATTCTGCATAAACGAATGATCTCTGATCTCTGTCAGATGTTCTCTAAACTTATCAGGCATTATAGGTGAAGACTCAGAGCTGTTATCTCGGCAAAAGGAGCTTGCAAAAAGTATTGAATAAAAGGGTATGATTAACTGTGGCCAATGTGTATTTGAGAAAAAAGAAAAATTCATAATGAGATTTCTCTCCAATTTTAAATTCTTATTCTACAGTGAAAGGATAGATTTTTGTAATTTTTTTTTAAATAAAAGATCAAAAGGATTAATGATACAGATTTCTTTTCACAGCCTTCTTTGATCAT
Organism: Labeo rohita; assembly: GCF_022985175.1. NCBI lineage: Eukaryota > Metazoa > Chordata > Actinopteri > Cypriniformes > Cyprinidae > Labeo > Labeo rohita. The sequence continues at coordinate 35,941,154 of NC_066884.1, read as the reverse complement.
ATTTACCAAGGGTATGAATAATTTTGAGCACAACTGTATGTAGGACACAACGGGGCTAAAGGCATCCCCTAAGAAAAAAAGTGCTTTTTATTATGCCCGAAGAATATGGTTACAGAAAAATATATACGTTTGTATTGAACATTTATAGAGCAACATATTTTGTATGAAAATAAATCATACAAGTTGTTTATTTTGTTAAATCTCATAAATGTATGAGGTGGCAAGGAGGGCCTTCTACCCCATACACGTGGTAAAAGGCCCACCAGCGTGGGGTAAAAGGCGCACAGTATTGATACAAATACTTTAACTAAAATAATGTTTATTTTTTTTAATAAAAAAAATGCTTATTTTCATAAATAAAATAATTATTTTTTTGTTCAATAAATACACTGTCATTAAAATATGTTAATATAAATCATATATTTTAAAATTCAGAAACAAAATCATTTCAAAATGTAAAGTTTCTGAAAGCATCGGAGATCCCATAATAATTTAATATAGATGTACAGTAGTAACAACAAATTATATTTTATTATATGATATGATTAATAGCATGTTTTTAAATATGATGGTTTTATTCTAAACATGGTGATCTCTAAGATGGACACCCAACATAATATATGATATTTACCATCTGAATTTAACAATGTCATGTCAACAAATGGAAAAGTCAGCCTTCTGTTAATTATCACATTAATATTGTGCCTTTTAGTCCCAACAACAGGGGTACTTTATACCCCAAATACCATACTTTTACATATTCTTTTGTTATTTAAAAAACTGCTGTTTTAATTATCTTAAACAAAACTGAAAATCATTAAGAAGACATTTGTCCCAAGATATATTTAATCATTTTAGCGATTCTCATTTGCTAATTAAATCTACAACATTTTTAAAAACATAAAATATTAGATCAAGTAAGCACAGAATCGACTCTGCTCTGCTGCCCGCGATCGCGTCAAGGATCAACCAATATCGCTTGTGTATGTTGAAAACCGGATGTCTTGGAACGTGCTACGCCACATTTTTCTGCCGTCTAGTGGTTTATTGGAAAATAATATCAAAGTCACCTTTTACCCCAGGGTGCCTTTAGCCCCGTCATACCCTATATATATATATACAGTACCCTCCATAAGAATTGGAACAGTAAAGACAAAATTGCTTTGTTTGCTGTGGAGTCAAGACATTTGCAAATATGATTAAAAGATGAATATGAGACAAAACTAGAGAATGTCACATTTAATTATTAGCTGTTTCAACACATACATGTTTTACCAAATAAAAAGGACAGCACTTTTAGAGTTCATCCCACTCATTAATGTGAGCAAAAGTATTGGGACAGTTTACAACTTAAGGCAGATGTAAAAGACTAAAAGCTATTATTTTGTTGCAGATTCCTTGCGTGCAATCAGAGCAGCGAGTCTGCCTTTAGTCTCCTCTTCAGCTGGTGAAATTCATGTTCTATCAGATTTAAATCTGGAGATTGATTTGGGTATTCTAAGACTAAGGCATTTTTTTTCCCTGATAAACTCCTTGACTGAACTGGCAGGGTGTATTGGATCATTGTCCTGATGCAATGTGAAGCGCTTTCTGATGAGTCTGAATACTTTCTTGAATACTGGTAGCCAAGATGGTTTTGTACCTTTCCAAATTCACTCTGCTGCTGCCATCATACATTAAGTCATCATAAAAACTGAAAGAGCCTGTTCCAGAGACAGCCATGCATGCCCATGCCATGATACCACCTTCACCATGCTTTACATGTGAGGTTGTATGCTTAGGATCATTTGCAGTTCCCTTTTTTCTCCACACTTTTTTCCCATCACTTAGATAAAGGTTGGTCTTTGTCTCTTCTGTCTATAAAACTCTGTTTCAAAACTCTATAGCAGACAGTAGTTTGTCAGAGCATCAACCCAGCGCTCTGGAAGTTGTTGGTGGTTTTACAGACATGTATTTTAGGGTTCATTTTCACAGCTTTTATGATTTGCCTTTCATCAACTCCTGTTGTTTTTCTCAGCTGATCAGGTCATTGTTGGCTGCTGATGTCTCTGGTGGTCTCCAAACTCTTGGTTTCTCCATGCCCTTTGTTTATTCTATTGCTCTAATTGACTTCCTCTTTTCTTTTATCATCCAAATTGCTTGCTTTTCTCTCAGAGTCAGCTCCATCGTCTTCATCCTGGTTTGTGTGTCGTCATTGAATGCAAGACTTAGAATGCAGAAGCAATGGATATAACTGATACAGCACATTCCCTGCTTTTAGTATCTGAACAAATAATGCAACAGGACACAGCTGATCAGTCAGAAAGACCTGTGGGACAATAATTATGCACACATCAGATAGTGGGATAAACTCTAAAAGTGCTTTAGCTCTAAAATCTTCTTAGCTGGTAAAACATTTATGACTAAAGGCAGAAACTCCCCAAAACAAGCAACAGTTGGAATTGGCTGCACAACTGGACAGGGGTGGGAATTACAGCTACAATTTACAATACATCACCCTCAGTGTAATCTGTCAAAATGACAGACGGCCTTTAGATTTTTCCATCACTGATAAAAAATTGATGGAGAATTTTTGGTTAATGCAACCTCTGAAAGTTTGTGAACCCTTTCGAATTTTCTATATTTCTGCATAAATCTAACACAAAACATCATCAGATTTTCTTAAATCTGATTTCAAGTCCTTAAATATGACAAAGAGAATCCAATCAAATAAACAAGGCAAAAATATATACTTTGTCATTTAGTTATTGAGAAAAATGATCCAGTGTTAAATATTTGCAAGGTGCAAAAGTATGTGAATCTTTGCTTTCAGTATCTGATGTGAAACCTTTTGAAGCAATAACTGCAGGTAATGTTTTTTTGTAACTGCTGATCAGTCCTGCACAACGATTTGAAGGAATTTTAGCCCATTCTTCAGTACAGAAACACTTAAACCCTGTGATGTTGCTGGGTTTCCTCCGAAGAACTGCTGCTTCAGGTCCTTTCACAACATATTTATTGGATTAAGGTCCGGACTTTGACTCGGCCATTCCAAAACATTACCCTTGTTCTTGTTTAACCATTTTTTGATAGAATGACTTGTGCGATTGGGCATGACCCACTTTCTCCTTAGATTGTAGTTCATGCACAGATGTCCTGACATTTTCCTTTAGAATTTGCTGATATAATTCAGAATTTATTGTTCCATCAATGATGGCTAGTCAGCCCAGATGCAGCAAAACAGGCCCAAACCATGATACTACCACCGCCATGTTTCACAGATGGGATAAGGTTCTTCTTATGCTGGAATGCAGTGTTTTTCTTTCTCCAAACATAACACTTTTTATTTAAACCAAAAATAATTTTTTGGTCTCATCCGTCCACAAAACATTTCTCCAATAGCCTTCTGACTTGTCCACATGATCTTTATCAATCTCCTTGCAACCCTGCTATGCACACCGTGGTCGTTCATTTGCAACCTCAGAAACTATTATACATGCTTTGCTTTGGAGTGGTCTTTGTTGGTTGACCACTTCTGGGGAGGGTAACTGTAGTCTAGAATTTCCTCCATTGTACACAGTCTGTCTGACTGTGGATTTGTGAAGTCCAAACTCTTTTTAGAGATGGTTTTGTTACCTTTTCCAACTTGATGAGCAACAACAACTCTTTTTTTTTTTTTGAGGTCCTCAGAGATCTCCTTTGTTTGTGCCATGATTCACTTTCACAGACATGATCAGACTTTACTAGATCCCTGTTCTTTAAATAAAACAGACACCTAATTGTCATCCTATATATATATATAAAAGTTATATATAAAAAAGTTAGTCAAAGTTAACCAAGATCGGGTATTGTTTTGGTTTTAGGACAACTTTGATGAAAGGTTTTGATCCACTTCAAATGTTGAGTACTATATATATAGTCCATAAACAGTTCTCTCCTTTGTAGTGCATTTAAACCCAGAGTGCCTTTTAGGAGGCTTTTTGTGGGTGCTGTGCGTGGCCGTGTTTCTGTCATCTCTGGCAGCAGGACGGTGTTGGACTGTAGCTGTGGTAATATCCAGCTGATGAGCAGCTCTGGGTTTGTGCCAGACGTGCCACTTGGAGTTCAGTTTTGCCTAATTGGATCAGAGAGTGTCTTCTTCATGCTCTCAGAGTTCGTTAAGTGCTACAAGCTCAGGCTCTGGCTGTCTGATGCCTTTTACTCAAGATTGCCTTCAGTTTAGTCACGTTAGCACAGAGACCAGACTGACGGAGAGCTGACCGTCAGAGTGGAGTGTGCTTCTTTCTGGAAACTCGTTTAATTGCTAATTTTGTAATGTTTTGTGAAGCCACCAGTAATAATTGTTTTAAATAATTAAATATAATTTTATACTATTTTCAGAATTTTACAATAATTGAGAAGTCATTGAAAATATGAAATAACACAAAACAATGTATGGAAATTGACTTATCGAATAACAGAAAAAATGTTTAACCTGAAATTTAATTATTTACTTTTTATAACCTGAAATTTTATTATTTTATTATTTATGCATTTTTATTATTTGGATTGAAATGTTTGAAAAATTTTGAAAAAATTCTAAAATGTGCATTTTTGGTTGTACAGTATGTCATATTTGACACACCAGGCTTTTATGGCTCATATAGTATGAATATGGAGCTAAAAAAAAATACATCTCAGTTTTATTCAAAGGCCCAAACTGAGCAACAATATGGCCAAAAAAGATGATATTATTTTTACTGTACATTAATGAGATCTTTATAACAGTACAGCAGACTAGTTATATGAAATTATAAGTCAGTCATCACTCTATATCTGCCAATAATATGTCTTAGTAAGATGATATTTAAATGCTTAGTTTTGTTATCAAAACATACAGTAGTCAGCATTTAAAGTGGATCAAAACCTTTCATCAAAGTTGTCCTAAAACCAAAACAATCAATACCCGTTCTTGTCTTAGGGCAACTTTGATGAACTTTTTAGATCCACTTCAAATGTTGACTACTGTATAATGCAGTGCAATACACAGATGATTGAGATATGAACAAATAAATATTCCTCAAAAGTCTAATGATCATATTTGAGACTTACATCTGAACTTGATTTTTCTAAAAAAAAAAAAAATAAACCTACGGTTGCTTCAGTCCAGTAAGTGTGAAAAATGTGTAACAATGTCAAAGTTATTCTTATGTTTACTTTATAAAAAACAGAAGCGTTTTCACAGAAAGAAGACACATGAAGCACGAGCTGAGGGTGGATGTTTCTACAGTCATACTAAAATACATTTGACTTCCTTAGGGTTTCTTTGGCACGGGTATATTTGTAGCAAAATCCAAAAATACATTGTATGGGTCAAAATTATAGATTTTTATTTTATGCCAAAAATCATTAGGATATTAAGTAAAGATCATGTTCCATGAAGATATTTTGTAAATTACCTACCATAAATATATCAAAACTTCTGATTAGTAATATGCAACTTTAAAGGTGATTTTATTGACCCTTAGATTCCAGATTTTCAAACAGTTGTATCTCGGCCAAACAAAGCTAACAAACCTTACATCAATGGAAAGCTTATTTATTCAGCTGTCAGATGATGTATAAATGTCAATTTCAGAAATTGACACTTATGTGTTCCAAGGTCACATATACTTTTAGAAATACAGTTTGTGTGTATGTGTGTCAGAAAAGTATCTACATTATCCTCATTATCCTATGTTGTCACTGATAGTTTTTGCTTTGCCTTCCACTCATGGTATGGATGTTTTTCAGACGTTTACATATTAAAGTGAAATTTGCCTTCTTTCATTTGAATGTGGTCTTGTCTAACCTTTTTTTCAGGAGGTCACTACATGTCTGCCTGATTATTATAAGTGGACTCAGTATCTGTTCATTAAGCTGTTTGAGGCTGGACTGGCCTATCAGAAAGAGGTGAGAACATCATCAGCATATGTATCAGTCTGTTTTTCACCTAAACATAAGAAAGATAAGTTAACTTCAAAAGATGTTGAATGTAAATGATTAAACTGCACTACTGTTCAAAAGTTGTTGTTTTTTTAAAGGGGTCATCGGATGCAAAATTCACCTTAACATGTTTGAACATTAATGTGTGTTCAACCCTATAATGATAAAAATCCATGCAGTGATTTTTAATTAATCTGTAAAAATAATATCCCCTTTTTCAAATCGAGCCATTCTCAGATGCCTGTCGGTGTGGCATCACACTAACAGAGGCCGCTCTCGCAATAGTTGATTGACATGAGCGTTTTACCTCAGATCAGCTGTCACAGTCAGACCTCCATGTTTCGATGCTGGAGCAGGGATGTAAGTTAGACAAGAATATCTCAGATTGAGCGATTGAGGTGTTGTGTTGCTGGATGCAATAATGAACATAGTGGTCGTCATTTACTCCCGACATCTGAGCCTGTTTGTGAAGGGAACGCGCCTCCCGATCTACATATATCGTCTATGTTCACACGAATCATTCGTGATCCAGCTTCGCTTACAGCAGAAGTGAGTGTAAGAGGTTTTTTTAATGAACCTCTGCAATCTCCTTTCCTAATAACGTGCTAGTTAGCAAGTTTAGCAGCTAAATGCACTAAATGCGGTTAAAGTAAACAAGCTTGTCACTTCACAGAGAGAAGAAAGGGGCGGGGCAAGCAGAGCTAATTTGCATTTAAAGGAACAACACCTCAGAATGGGATGATTTTTGCAGAGCTCATTTTGGCAAGGTAAAAAAGGTGTTGTTTTAGATGATGTGACTACTATTAAGAATTTTAAACCAAAGTATATTACAGACTTTTCATTAAGAACCTAAAGAATCAAATAAACTTGTGGAAAATGGGCATCCGATGACCTCTTAAAGAAGTTAAATGACCAATGATGCATTACATCGAATTCTTTTGCACTTTTTATTCATCATTACTTTCTAAGAACCCTAAAAAATAAAATGTATTACAGTTTCCAGAAAAAATATTTAGCAGCACAACTGTTTTCAACATTGATAATAATAAGAAATGTTTATTGAGCAGCAAATCAGCACATTAGAATGATTTCTCATAGATTATATCCTATCCTGTGGATCCTCTGCAAGAACAGCTCCATACATCCATTAAAAATCACACTGAAACCAGCTGAATCAAAGTCATTTAGCAAAAAGAAATAAAAGTAAGCATTAATGAAGAGAAAAGATCCCGTAGCATTTGCAGATTCTACCTGCTTTCATTTTTATTTCTAATTCAGTGACATGTAGACATTTTAAATGTTCAAATACGTTTTTAGGCGCTGGTGAACTGGGACCCAGTGGATCAGACGGTTCTGGCAGACGAGCAGGTGGATGAAAGCGGTCGCTCGTGGAGGTCTGGAGCTCTTGTGGAACAGAAACTCCTTAAGCAGTGGTTCATCAAAACCACCAACTATGCCAAGGTACGACAGCCTGAAGCAGCCAGATCCTTCAAACATACATGTCTTTTACGAAACTTTGACGGGTTCCAAAATCATCGTCTTTATTACTGTTGTTATTGTTGAAGTTGCTAGTAAATTTCTCAAATAATTTCAGAGAACCGACAAGAGACATTGAATTGAATTGAATTGAATTTAGGTTAAATTTGACAGTAGAAAAACTGAAATAGTATTTTCTTGCAAACATACATACAGTCATACTTTAAAAGAATGTTTTACAACTGAAAACAAAATTGTATGCTTTGTTCTAAAATGTGACCCTGGACCAAAACATCAGACATAAGTAGCACAGGTATATTTGTAGCAATAGCCAACAATACATTGTGTGGGTCTAAATTATTGATTTTTCTGTTATACCAAAAATCATTATGATATTAAGTAAAGATTAGGGATGGGTATCGTTAGAATTTTATCAATTCCGATTCCGCTTGTCGGTTCCAATTCTTTTTTGATTCCCAGTTTCGATTCCGATGTGAATAAAAGATAATATCAAGCATATTTATTGTTTCTTTTTTTGCTAAACATTTAGTTGCAGCTGAATACCATGAACAAAAATCAACAGGCTACATAAAAACAAAATTCACTTTTTAGAGCTGTTCGCAAAATAGAGCTGTGTGATTCTGAATAAATTGTGTTGATGTTGTTGTTGCTGATTTTAATGGAAGTTGTGGTTCTCACGATTCTGAAGAAAAAAAACCCATAGACAACACTGTAAAAAACAAAACACACTATCTGTTGAGTCAGCTTAAAATACCTTGTTACCCTGCCACCTTAAAATTTTAAGTTCAGTCAACTCAAATTAGTTTAGTCAGCTTGAAATGTTAAGTTGTACTAAGTGACAACTTAGACATTTGTGTTTGTTAAAAGCAAGGTAAGTAACCCAACTGCCTTAAAAATTTAAGTTGAATCAACTCAAGTATCTAAGTTGTCACTTAGTAAAACTTAACATTTCAAGTTGAATAAACGTTTTCTGAGTTGACTGAACTTAAAATTTTAAGGCAACCAGGTAACAGATTATTTTAAGTTGACTCAACAAATTGTTTTTTACAGTGAACTAAACAAAATCACGTGTAGGCCTAATTTATAGGTGAATGATTCAGTGAATCACTCAAGATTTATTTGGTTCATTACTGGATGAATCAGTGTTATTGAATGAATGATCAAAGACAAATACATTATTAACAGCCTCCTTTCGCCACCTACTACCATAACGACGTAAGCGATAAATCTTTAACATTATTTGAATTGCCAAATTAACTTTCAAAAGGATGATTTACTCTATTTTGATCTCTACCGTACATATCAGAGTTTATATCTGGACTATAAACATTTATCCCAATACTTCTGTGATTATTTTAATGTTTGTAACACAGAAATAATGAACTGTGTGGTTGAACTGTTCACATACATCATTCATATAGTCTACATGACAGTGGCTCTCTTTAGGTCAGTGGCAGCACGAACGCAGATTTGAATGTTCAAATCACACTAGTATGATGGAAGAAAGTTTGAGGAATCAAGCAGATGAATCATTGTAATTTAGGAACAGAATCACGTTGGTATTTGAATCGTGTTTGTGATCTTTAACGATCTGTTAAATTTAAACGCTTTGTCATATTGGTGGTGACACCTCTATTGCAACATGTTTAGCTAATCACAAATATTATACTTTGCTTTTTCGACTTCTGATCGCAAGTCTAGCCATTCTTTGGAGTGCTATGGGCTTAGATTAGCGAGCAAGGTCCTGGCAGATTGGTAGGTTTGGTCCTCACAGATGGAAAAGGAAAAAAAAAGAACCGCGCATAGGAATTAATAGGCGGAATCAAAATTTTAATTTCAAAAGAAGTATCTGATTCCTGACCTTAAGTATCCGATTCTGGAACTAGAATCGATTTTCGATACCCAACACTAGTAAAGATCGTGTTCCATGAAGATATTTTGTGAATTTCCCACCATAAATGTATCAAAACTTAATTTTTTATTTTTTTAATTTATTTTTTCTCACTCTCAGATTCCAGGTTTTCAAATAGTTGTATCTTGGCCGAATATTTTCCTATCCTAACAAATCACACATCAGTGGAAAATTTGTTTATTGTTTGTACAGCATTCAGATGATGTATTAATCTCAATTTATTAAAAAACGGCAAGCAAATAAATAAATAAAGATGTCCAAAAAATCCAAGCCATGAAAGAGCACAGACATTTTTTTATATGAAGAGATTTCTTTTTTTTCTTTTATTTATTGGGGATGTGTCAAAGTCAATTTATTTTTGTTATTTGACATAAAAGATATTCCATTTTCACAAAGAAATTCATGCATTTTACCTGAGAAATAACAAAAGGACACTTTAAAAAATGTTGAAATGAGAAAGTTGCTTTGTGAAACCAGTATCATAAATTGTATTGCATCGTTGAGTTGAGTGAGTCATTAAATCCCTACAATTTATTAGAGATATTAAAGATAAAACTTTTTTTTTTCATTCTAACACATCTGAATTTTACAGTCTGCAGTCATTTTACAGCCACCATAATATTCCAGAACAGCATGTTCTTAAGAGATTTTCAGATTTGACAATCAGATGCTCAGTTACAGCACAGTGCTTCATTGTGAATCCACACTAACATGCCTGCAGTTTGTTATCGTACAATGTCTGCTGCTAGCTAGAGTGCTCTCCATCTTAATTATACTTCCTCTATTTAAAAAAATATATTCCACCCACACAATAACTGGTTAAAAGTCCTGTGCGTCTAAATCAGTGTAACCACTCAAGATTTCACGGAGGAGGCCTGTCTGTGCTGAAGATTTGGAGGCTTATGATGTCCTCGAGTCATTTCCAAATGGTCATATTTACAGGATGACCGTACATGAACACCACTACAGTGTGCTAATTATCAGTGGAGGCGTCTGCTAAAAAATCATGTTGGAAGCAAACTGGTATTGGACTTAATTAAGTTTAAAATGTGAATGTTGGTTGTGCAATTGCGTTTCATGTACTGCTAATCAAGCACAGCAGTAAAGCTTACCAGAAAATATAACTCGTTTAGACAGTTTATAAACCAAGATTCCTGTGTGACAAATCTTTTCCATCATTCTATGTGGCAGAGCTAAATAGATAAATTACATAATGCATCAATTACAGGCCTAATGCACTTCCTTTGCTTTTCATTTTGTTGCATTTGCACTATAAAGCTTCCTGTCTTCGCTGCAAAAGAGATTTTCTTACTTAGTGTTATTGTTTTCCAGTGCAAATAATTGAACATTCTTAAATATAAATTCAGTATATATTTGCTTGAGCAGGAAAATTACTTAAGATGTTGAAAGACTGTAAACAGTCACTTTTGCAGTGTTTTTAAGTGCAAAAAGAGAGCAAAGATGCACCCATATTTTATTGTCCAAAAGACAGCATTAGCTCAGTTTTAAGAGGTAGAGTTGACCGGCATCATCAGGAGGTCATTCTAGTTCTTGCTCAGCTTCACTTCCCTCGCGAGCTGATTGAATAGAGCCCCGTCTCCTGTGTAATTCACCGGTATTTCCCGCAGTGCGTAGTCGCGGACGAATCGATCTTGTTCCTCCTGGTTCAGATTGACTCCATGTGAGGTGTGAACGGCAGCTTGTTTGTCAGGTCCTCCACCTCTGATTGTACTGGGACTGAGAGCCGGAGCCCTGCTGGACAGAAGTGGCACCTCTGAACTCACAGATGTTTTTTTTTTTGTCCAGTACTGCTATTATATTGTGTAAAAGCTATTATTATATAACCTATAACTTGCAGGCTTGTTCATTCAGTGATCCTTACATTTTATAATTGTTAGATATTGAATAATATATGTGACCCTGGACCACAAAACTTAAGTCGCTGTGGTAAGTTTGTAGCAATAGACAAAAATACATTGTGTGGGTCAGAATTATAGATTTTTCTTTTATGGCAAAAATCATTAGGAAATTAAGTAAAGATCATGTTCCATGAAGATATTTTGTAAAATTCCTACTGTAAATAAATGAAAACTTAATTTTTGATTAGTAATATACATTAAGAACTTTATTTGGACAACTTTAAAGGCAGTTTTCTCAATATTTTGATTTGTTTGCACCCTCAGACTCCAGGTTTTAAAATAGTTGTCCTTTCCGAACAAACTTTCAGATGATGTATAAATCTCAATTTTGGAAAAACTGACCCTTATGACTGGTTTTGTGATCCAGGGTCACATATTATATCCTATGGAAACACTTTAATTGGCTAACATTAGTTAATACATTAACTAGCATGAAGTAATAATGAGCAATACTTTTGTTACAGTATTTTTTTTTGTCTTTGTTTACACTTGTAAAAATACAACAGTTCATTGTTAGTTCATGTTAGCTCAGGTTTATTTATTAATATTAACAGATGCAATTAGTTCAGTTAACATGAACTATGATTAATACAAGCAAGGTTTACATCCAGTTTGATGAATGAAACAATTTTGATACAGAGTTTAAGGTGGCTAAGTATTTCTCCAACGTGTAAGAAATGCTAGCAATGTGCTAAACCATGCTAGCAGCAAGATAAAATGTAATAAACATGCTAGGCACATGTTAGAAATGTGCTTAAACATGTCAGAAACATACCAATCCTACAACTTTTGATTGTGGTGAACATGATAATGAACTTGATAGAAACATGCTACCAGTGTGCTGAAACATGCTAGTAGCATGCTAAAATGTTATGAACATGATAGAAACATGTTAGCAATGTGTTAAAAGATGCTAGCAGCATGCTAAAAGATCATAAACATGCTAGATACATGCTAGCAATGTGCCAAAACATGTAAGCAGTGTGTTAAAACATTATGAACATGTTAGAAACATGCTAGCAATGTAATAAAACATGCTAGCAGTGCGTTAACATGTTATGAACAAGTTAGTAACATGCTGGCAGCAAGATAAACTTTTATGAACATGCTACAGCTTTTGAATTTAAAACGTCATGAACATGCTAGAAACGTGTTAACAATGTGCTAAAACATGCTAGCAGCGTGTTAAAACATTATGAACATGTTAGAAACATGTTAGCAATGTAATGAAACATGTTAGCGGTGTGTTAAAACATTGTTAACATGTTTCTAATATGTTCATAATGTGCTAAAAGATGCTAGCAGCATGCTAAAACATCACGAACATGTTAGAAACATGCTAGCAGCGTGTTAACACTTTATGAACATGTTAGAAACATGTTAGCAGCAAGATAAAATGTCATGAACATGCTAGAAACATGTTAGCAATGTGCTTAAACATGCCAGAAACATACCAAAATGTAATTACCATGCTACAGCCTTTGATTTTAAAACATCATGAGCATGTTAGAAAAATGCTATCAGTGTGCTGAAACATGCTAGCAGCATGCTAAAACGTCATGAACATGATAGAAATATGTTAGCAGCATGTTAGCATGAGTTAAAATGTTATAAACAAATATAAACATGTTAGCAATGTGCTTAAACATGCTAGAAACATCCAAAATGTAATTACCATGCTATAAAGTTTGATTTTAAAAAGTCATGAACCTGATAGAAACATGTTAGCATTGTGTTAAAACAAGCTGGCAGCATGCTAAATCATCATGAACATGGTAAAAAAAAAAACATGTTAACAATGTGCTAAAACATGCTAGCAGCAAGATAAAATGTCATGAACATGCTAGAAACATGTTAGCAATGTGCTTAAACGTTAGTTTTGTCTAGAAAACATGCTAGCAGCATGCTAAGAGTTATGAACATGTTAGAAACATGTTAACAATGTGCTAAAACATGTTAGCAGCAAGATAAAATGTCATGAACATGATAGAAACATGTTAGCAATGTGCTAAAACATGCCAGAAACATACCAAAATGTAATTACCATGCTACAACTTTTGATTTTAAAACGTCATGAACCTGATAAAAACATGCTAGCAGCATGTTAAAATGTTATAAACACGACAGAAACATGTTAGCATTGTGTTGAAACAAGCTAGCAGCATGGTGAATCATCATGAACATGTTAGAAACATGTTAACAATGTGCTAAAACATGCTAGCAGTAAGATAAAATGTCATGTACATGCTAGAAACATGTTAGCAATGCGCTTAAACGTGCTAGGAACGTCCAAAACGTATTGAACATGCTACAACTTTTGATTTTAAAATGTCATGAAAATGATAGAAACATGCTATCAATGTACTGAAACGTGCTAGTATACCCAAATCTTTCAACCTCAAGCTTAGGCCAGGCTTTGTCTATGGAAGCAGATTAGACTCATTAGTAATTCACGCAAAAGACACGATGCACACATGCGTGTCCCAATTCACATGCATGAAACCCAATTCACGTGCATGGAAAAAAAAAATATATATATTCACTAAAACCAATTCACGTGCACAAAATAAGAATATAAATTCATAAAATACGTTTCACAAATTGCAAAACACAATTCACAGTTTTGCAACTGTGTACAACAATTTTGAATGATTGAAAATCACGAGTGTATCACAGACTGTGACTGTGTGAATAGCCTTTTTTGCGTGTGTATTTTTTAGACTTGCGTGTGTGTTTTTGAGACTCTCCTGGCAGCGAACTCCTCCCACGCTGGTCACTCGTACTGTTTAGCCAATCAGATTTGAGCCTGTCGATCGACCAATCATAACCCGCTGTGGGCGTTCCTACCTCACGTTACGTCAGCGCGAGTCCATAGTTCCAGTTACGATTCAGCTGTTGATCGCCTCATTTAAGATAACTAGCCTAGTAAAGGTGTATTGTTTTATCATGCATGCTTAAAAATTGAAGGTAAAATCGATCGTTTAGACACACTCGTTAACGTGACCAGTGTAAGCCAGCGGCTGCTATGAAAACAGATAGTGTTGCCAAAGATGCAGCTCTCTTGTGTTAGCCACAATGTCCTGTATATCGGCCAAAATGAAGAAAGAATTCTGTTCATTGCCATGTTTTTGTTTAGCAACGCTGGGTGGCCACTGCCCAGTCTAGCACTGACCCTGCCTTTATTATCATAGCTTTATGTAATGATGAATAGAACTCATTTATGAATAACACTAACCATTTATGCAACTGGATGTAGTGTTTAATAAAAACACACTAATCATTTTCCTTGCATTTCTCAGGATTTATACACTTTGGAACAACATCTGGATGACAGTTACAGACCTCGTCATTCACATTAATCTTTATCTCTTTTATGCACTTTACCTTTATGCATTCATTTCTTAATGTAATCAACATTCTTTTTTTTCATATTATATTACTATGATTAACCATGTTTAATCTTATGTTGAGTTGTGATGTAAAAATCTTTGGGATTACAATACACAAGAGGATGTTGGTTAGCAGCAATTGTATTTGCTTGGTAATAGTTGTGGAATTTATGCTGGTCAGACAGAGACAGACTGATCATAAAAAGAAATGCAGCAAAGGTTATTAAGTAAACTTTGTTCAAGTTCCGACTTGTTTTGGATGTTTTAATTCTGACATAAAACCAGAACATTTAACAATGCATAACAAAATTTAAGCCTTAACAAATACAAAGTCAAAGGGTACCATTCTAAAAGAAATGTAGTAATAATGCATGACTTAAAAAACTTTTGAAACTGTCAAAATGGATGGGTTGCAGCATGACTGTTTTGAAAGAGTTACAGTTCCAAATGAAACTTCTTTGTGGCAGAGGTTGAATTAGGAGCAGCAGGGTCATGGGTGTCTCAGCAGCTAGTTGTACATCATCAGCCTCACAATTCTGAAATAAATAATATCTGCAGGCTGCAGCATAAACAAACTCAAATTAAATGTACATGGTTTACAGTGTGTGCATGTTATTACATCGTCATCAGCTGAACGCGTGCCATCGCAGGACTTGAGACACAAGACAAGCTCTGCTCTGACAGATCTTAATATCTTAATGTGGTATGGTATCCATGTTAATGATTCTTTATTAAATAAACATAACAATCGATAAATATTTAAACATAATACACTCTGAACTAAGCAGCTGCTGGCTTACACTGGTCACGTTAACGAGTGTGTCTAAATGACCGATTTTACTTCGAAATTTTAATTAAGCATGCAGTATAAAACAATACACCTTTACTAGGCTAGTTACCTTTAATGACGATCAACAGCTGAATCGTAACTGGAACTATGGACTCGCACTGACGTAACGTGAGGTAGGAATGCCCACAGCGGGTTATGATTGGTTGATCAACAGGCTCAAATCTGATTGGCTAAATAGTACGAGTGACCAGCGTGGGAGGAGTTCGCTGCCAGGAGAGTCTCAAAAACTCACACGCAAGTCTAAAAAATACACACGCAAAAAAGGCTATTCACACAGTCACAGTCTGTGATACACTCGTGATTTTTAAACATTCAAAATTGTTGTACACAGTTGTAAATCTGTGAATTTTGTTTTGCAATTTGTGAAATGTATTTTATGAATTTATATTCTTATTTTGTGCACGTGAATTGTTTTTTGTAAATATATATATATTTTTTTCATGCACTTGAATTGGGTTTCATGCATGTGAATTGGGACACGCATGTGTGCATCGTGTCTTTTGCGTGAATTTTTAATGAGTCTAATCTGCTTCCATATTTGTCAAACCATCAAGCATGTCATCAAACTTAATCTAATTAACTAACTTTTTGGAGCAACGTGTCTTTAGCTTGGCAACATGCTAAACAGCAAATGTTGTGGACGTCAGTGGTGTCTCCATTGTGTTTGTGTCTATTTTCTTCCTATTTAGAGTTCCAGATCAGTTCAGTTTTGTGTGGGATGGTGCTGTAGATCAGTTCAGAGCTGCTCACTGAAACATGTGTATGTTGATTCACTCTCTGTGGCTGTCGGATGTGTTGAAATGACACAGCATGTTCCTGTGATTCACAGAAATTTTCTCAGTAGTGGAGGTGTGTGTTTGTGTGTGTTTGTGCATATCTGAATAACTGTCCTGTCCATTAAAACGTCAGAAAATTACATTTGATGAAACCGGAAGTTACATGTTTCTTACACCTTGAACAAATGAATACATCTGTACAAAAATACAGTAAAATGTTGTGAAACATTATCACTATTAAAATGTAAAAATATGCTTTCTAAGTGAATGTACTGTATGTTCAAATGTCATTTAATCGTGTACATTTTCAGCTTCATTAGTCCAGTCTTCAGTGTTACATGATCTTAAAAAAAGTTATTCTAATATGCTGATTTGCTGTTCACATTTGTTTTACTTTAAATCTCTTTACGGCCACATCATGCAAAAACTGTAATGCAGCACACACCAAAATCTTAGTGACCTTAACAGTGTACACTGAAGGAGGGACATTCATAGAGACTTGTTATAGGATGTAGGCTAATAAACAACCACCCAGAACAAAATAGTTTTGTCTCCTAACAGATCACCAAACACTTGCTACCTTGCATCACGTTTTCCACTGTTTCCTAGATTTGTACGTTGCCATGGAGACTCTATATGGTTTCAGAAATGTTCTTATAGCCTCGTTGAACCATGTTTTATTTGAAAACATGGACAGGTTTGAATAGAGAGATGTAGCCTTTGGTTTGGCTCTTCTGCTGTTCTTGGCTCTTTGAGCGTTTTGTTTGCCTCTTACACCTCACAGTGTGTCCAAGTCAGATCTAAGCGTGTTTGCAGACTGAATGCTGGCAGGCCTGTTTGGCTGATAAAATCCTCTCCTGCATTACAGGCTGCGAGAATCAAAATCACAAATTACATGGATAATTTTGGTGAACATTTTTTGGGTCACTGTAACTGTGGTTTTAGCATTAGTTTCAACATGCCTTATGGTATTTTTCTAGAAATATTAGAATAAGTATTTTTCAGGTTGCTTCCCACTAGCCAGCTTAACAATAACAATCTGGTTGCCACACCCAGGGTCGGAATTGAACGGAGGGCTTGGGGCAAAAATGCCACCAAAATGAACAAAAATGTCTTCTAAATTCAAGATAAGGAGTAAAAAAAAATGGACACAAATATAGCTGCAAGCAGCAATTAAAGGAGAAGTCCACTTCCAGAACAAAAATTGACATATAATGTACTCACTCCTTATCATCCAAGATGTTCATGTCTTTCTATCTTCACCTGTAAAGAAATTAAGTTTCTATGAGGGAAACATTTCAGCATTTTTCACCATATAATGGACTGATACGGTGCCCCAGGTTTGAACTTCCAAAATGTAGTTTAAATGCGGCTTCAAATGATCCCAAATGCGGTTGTAAATGATCCCAGCTGAGAAAGAAGGGTCTTATTTAGCGAAACAATCGATTATTTTCATAAAAATAATACAATTGATATACTTTTTAATGTGAAACGCTCACCTTGTCTTGCTCTGCCTAAATTGTTTTTGTTCCGGTTCGTGACAGTTAGGGTATGTCGAAAAACTCCCATCTCATGTTCACTGTTTTACCTTTTTTGTTAAGGGTGTTTGATCTTTTTTGCGTGTTCACTTTGCAAAGACTGGGTTGTAACTTCTGCAGCCATGTAGGATGATTTTGAAATTATTTTTGAGGGAGAAAATATGGTTAGAGTTTTTTGACATACACTCTTAAAAATAAAGGTGCTTTAAAAGGTTCTTCACCATCTCTTTCTTAGCTTTTTATTATCTGAAGAACCTTTTTTCACCACAAAGAACCTTTTGTGAAACAGAAATTAAAGGTCAAAGGTTCTTTGTGGAACCATTTAGACAAAGATGGTTCTTCTATGGCATTGAAAAGCACCTTTATTTTTAAGAGTGACCGTAACTGTCTTGAACCAGAATACACAGAGTTCAGGGAGAGCTAGACAAGATGAGCATTTGAGAGTAAAGTATATATATATATATTTTTTAAATTGTTTCGCTAGATAAGACCCTTCTTCCTCGGCTGGGATTGTTTACAACCGCATTTGGGATCGTTTGAAGCCGCATTTAAACTGCATTTTGGAAGTTCAAAATCGGGGCACCATATCAGTCCATTATATGGAGAAAAATGCTGAAATGTTTTCCTCAAAAAACATAATTTCTTTACGGCTGAAGAAAGAAAGGCATGAACATCTTAGATGACAAGGGGGTGAGTACATTATCTGTAAATTTTTGTTCTGGAAGTGGACTTCTCCTTTAAAAAAGCAAAACAGAGGTAAAATTTAGAGCTAAGGAGCTGTCTTTAATTACTCAGTAAAGACCAGGGTTCTGAGGAGCAGACCTTTCTTGCAGACTTAAGTTTCAACCCTCCTTCAACACACCTGTCTGTAATTAAGTAGCCCTGAACACCTTGATTAGCTGATCCAGGTGTGTTGGATTAGGGTTGAAGCTGAACTCTGAAGTATGTTAGCTCTTCAGGAGCAGGGTTTGAGACCCCTGTTAAAAAACATTTGTTGATACAGAATTTTTTTATTACAAAACTCAAAATGGATGATGCCCAAAAAGGCCAGCATAGAACAATTAGTGTTCAATTTGACATGCCGTTCCAAATCTAATGAGACTGATGAATTTTGGCCAAACTTGTCAGAAGTTATAATATTTTACATATTTGGACCAGTAGGTGGTGCTGTGCTGAAACTACCTATGTGCCCTCAGGTCATGCTTGTTATAAGACATACCAAGTTTGGTCAGAATCTGCTAAAGCGTTGTGGAAATATTGCCTCTTATCCTTTTTTGCACAAACTTCAAATTCGTTAACACGCTTTATGAAAATGTTTTGGCAGCATGGTCTGAAGATGATCTGAGCCAGTTCTGTTGAAAATTAGACACTGTCTAGGAGGAGTTCAAAAAAGTAGCTATTTCAGAAACAGAAGAAAAAATAATTTTGCCCTTAGATCCTAGGTTCAAACGTTATTAGTAGAAATATTGCCGCCTTGGAATTGAGGTTGAGGTTCTATCTGACATTTTTGTCAAAATTTGAGTTATTCACATGTACGTATTCTATGACAACTTATTTACATTATGAGATTTTGCTTTTGTAAGCTGTGTACATTCTGGGCCTTTTTAGAAAACAAAAAGGGTTCTATCTACAGAAATCTATAGAACGCAAAAAATTTGAAGTTAAATATATCAAAAGTGCTCAGAATGCAGATGAAACCTTATAATTCCAAGTCAGTGATATGTACCAGTTTGGCATGTGGCGCTAGAGAGTTTGAGTTAGAGAATCCAAATTTGCTATGGTTAATGATGAGACTGTCGTCTATCTGTGTGCCAAACTTCATAACTTTCTCACAAGCGATTCTGTAAGATTCATAACAATACGTTAAACCATTTGAAAAATGCAGCATTTTACTACAAAATTCGAATGTACTCCGAATGTAACAAGATCACACTTACTTTTTTTTTTATTAAACTCTTCAGAAAATATAAACACAAATGTCAACATTTTTAAATCTTTTGACCAGTGGGAGGCGCTCTGCCCGGAACTACTCATGTGCCCTCAGGTCATGCTTGGTATAACACACACCAAGTTTGGTCTGATCCGCCAAAGCATTGTGAAGATATAGCCTCATGTCCATTTTGTGCAAATTTCATCAATTTCATTAAAGCGCTTTATGGAAATGATTTGGTATATCAAAAAGATTTTGAAAACTTGTTGCCAGAATTGTCTGAAAATGATGTGAGCCAGTTTTGGTGAAAATTGGATGGACAGTGTCTAGGATGAGTTAAAAAAAAAAAGTAGACATTTTAGAAAATTCAAAATTGTGAAAAATCTTTAATGTCAAAATTTAAGTTATTCACATATTCTTATTCTGTGACAACTTATTTACATTATGAGATTTGGCTTTTGTAAGCTGTGTATATTTTGGGCATTTTTAAAAAAACAAAAAGGGTTCTATCTACAGAAATCTATGTAATGCAAAAATTTTGAAGCTCAATATCTCAGAAGTGCTTGGAGTGTGGATGAAACCTTTTAATTCCAAGGTGGCGATATGTGCTAATTTGGCCTGTTGGTGGCGCTACAGAGTTTGAGTTAGAGACTCCAAATTTGCTATGGTTAATGATGAGACTGTCCTCTATCTGTGTGCCAAATTTCATAACAAGATTCATAACAATACGTTAAACCATTTGAAAGATGCAGCATTTTACTACAAAATTTGAAATTCTAATTAAAAATTCCAAACTCAAAATAGCTGACATTGATTCGGTATGCTACTCCAAATGTAGTGAGATCACTCTTTTCAAATTTCAAATCTTTTGACCAGTGGGAGGCGCTCTGCCTGAAACTACTCATGTGCTCTCAGGTCATGCTTGGTATAACACACACCAAGTTTGGTCTGGACCCGCTAAAGCATTGCAAAGATATCATGTCCATTTTGCACAAATTTCATCAAATTAATGCACTTTACGAAAATGTTTTAGTATATCAAAAAGCTTTTGAAAACTTTTTGCCAGCATTGATAATGATCTAACCAATTTTGGTGAAAATCGGACAAAGACAAAAGTTTGAAATTTTTTGCAAAATTGTGAAAAATCTTGACCCGTAGAAATGTAAATTTTGGTATGCATTTGACTTGGCATGAGCCAAGGAATCAGAGGAAAAAAGAATTTTGCTTCTAGACCTCACGGTTCAAAAGTTTGTCAATATCCAATATGCTGATATTTTATTACTAATTTACCCGATAGCCGACGCTGATATGATACCGACATGCCTTGTTGGACGGGGTGCAGTGAACGCATTAATAATTTCAACACAGTTTTCCATACTTAATCTAACCAAATTAGCATGTTAAATCAACAGTCCTAAAATAAACATAAATGCCATGTCAGGTTCTGTTCTACCTTTGCAGTGTAAAGATGGCTTTTGTTGACAGAATTTGGTTGGTAACAGTCTGTAGTGTGATTTATTGAAGTAATTTGTTAAATCTTATTTGACATAAAATCCCATAAGAGAATTTATAATATTTAATAAATAGGGTAATTATAATAATTGTCCCTTACAGTTTCTCCTGAAATCACTTCCAGTGGGGAAATATTACTCCTTAATGGAAAAGTATAGTTCTCCCTAGACATCAAAGTGGAAGAAAGCGTTTCAGCTGAAAGAATGACACTCATGACCTTTACACGTTTCAAAAATTGCTCGCATTGTCTTGTTCAGAACTCATTTTGTTGAGCGCTCTGCTCAAATGAGTTGAAGATTTGAATACAGTGATTGGAGCGCTCTTAAATGAGACAGCCACATCTCTACCCCCTTCCGCCTCTTCATGCAAGTGTGAAATTTCCTTCCTGCGAGCGCGTCCGAGTCGCTAATGAGTGGAGCGCTGAGGAAACAGACAACATTTGGGGCCCTTCAATTATTTTCTATTTGTTTTGCGCTCAGGGAACGAAGCCTCTTCTGAGTGAGACCGTTAATGGCTAGTGACAGAGAGGAGCGAGATGTCAAAACCCAACCGTTAGCTTTTCATATCCCATCTTTTCAGTGCTCAGCAGCCCAGCTGAGCCTTTTGGCCTGAACCTTCGTTATTATGCATAGCTTCCTCTTTTCCATCGTCCGCCTCATTCTTTCTCCCTCACCCCTAAGAGTTTCTTTTCTCAGCCTGAGTCTGTGTGTGTGTGTGCTGAGATTATGGGAAGTTTATAAGGTTTGCTTTAAGCCTCGTTCTTTACTCATAATGTGAAGGCAGTCACTTGTTTTATGCCAGTAAAAAAACAGTTGTGACTACATGACATCAGCATGGAGAGATCAAGAAAGTTTATATATTTGGAGAAAATTGTCCATTAGCATTCCCATTCATCTCAATGGTGATTGCACAGGACTCCCCATAAGTATGCATCCTGCGTAAAGCTTTGCTAAAGCTTTTTTTTTTGGGAGGGCGGGAGGGCTACTTTAAGACTGTTGTCGCTGGTTGTTTTCATGACTGCGGTTGAAGTGACCCCAATAACGTAATATTTATACCCTGCGATGCAAATTTTACAAGGGGAACCCCGCCAAAAAATCTTGCATTTTACCCCCCCAGAATATGATTTTTAATGGGGGACCCCCCTCAAAACATGATTGGGCTGCTTTTGGGATAGTTTTGAGTAGCAATTTGGCGGGTTTTGTTGTGAAAACCTGGCAACCCTGCTGCTAAATGATGTAGTCGCAGCATCTACAATCAGGGAATAACCTACTCACGCTAAACCATGACTGCTTAGGAGAGATTATTGCAAATAGTGACCACAAACGGTGCACTGCTGAACACTTTCCTGGATTGTAAAGAAAATCAGTGAGTCACTGAATTATTCACTCAACCAATTTATTTAAAACATTCATTCATTCAATAACGCCACTGCTGATGCTGTTCCTGATTTGGCTTTGTTTAAAAGCATTTTAGTTGGCAAACCAGAAATAGGTAATATATTTACTTGTACAAAAACGTTGGGGTTTGAATAACATTTTTTTTTATTCAACTAGGATGTATTACATTGTTTAAAAGTGACAGTAAAGACACATGTGACCCTGGACCACAAAACCAGTCATAAGGGTCAATTTTTTTAAATTGAGATTTATACATCGTCTGAAAGCTGAATAAATAAGCTTTCCACTGACGTATAGGGCAGTATTTTGCAGAGATACAACTATTTGAAAATCTGAAATCTGAGGGTGCAAAAAAATTCTAAATATTGAGATAAGTTTGTAGCAATGAATATTACTAATCAAAAATGAAGTTTTGATACATTTACGGTAGGAAATTTACAAAATATCTTCATGGAACATGATCTTTACTTAATATCCTAATACTTTTTGGCATAAAAGAAAAATCGATAATTTTGACCCATACAATGTATTGTTGGCTATTGCTACAAATATACCTGTGCTACTTAAGACTGGTTTTGTGGTCCAAGAATCCTGAAAAAAAGATGTATGATGTTTCAAAATGGATGATAATCAGAAATGTTTCTTCAGCAGCAAAAAAGATTTCCGAAGGATCATGTGACACTGAAGTCTGGAGTGTCGATGCTGAAAATTCAGCTTTGATCACAGGAATAAATTACATTTTACAATATGTACAGTTTAACTTTTTACTGTATCAAATAAATGCAGCCTTGTCGAACATAAGAGACTTTAAAAAAAATCTTAGCATACAATGGTAGTGTATATTTAGATAGTTTTGCTATTAAATAAATTTACTCACATCTAATATTATTTATATTATTTTACTATCTATCCGTATTTAATTTTTTTTTTTTTTTTTTTTTTTTTTTTTTTTTGTGGTTATAAATACAGAATTCTGTATTTCAGCCTTTTCTGGATGCTTTAAATAAATATATTTGCACATATATATATATATAATTTTTTTTTTTAATTGCTTGTTTCTTTTTTTGTTATTTAATTATGTATTCATTTGGTAGTTAATTAATACAGAATTCTGTCTTGCAGCCTCTTCTGGATGCCTTGGCGGATCTCCCCGAATGGTACGGAGTCAAAAGCATGCAGGCCAACTGGATTGGTGACTGCTCAGGCTGCTTTTTTAACCACATATTGAAGGTACTGAATGCTATGAAACACCCTTACAGCTCTTGTGCAGCCAGACAGGATTTGGCTTTTATCAGCTCCACAGCTCTTTCAGAGCTGTATTTACTGCTAACCGCTCTCACACAGCACTTTCTATGAAATGATGAATTTCCGTGCTGGCGTATGAGCGAGTGCATTTCATCAGGTTGGATTCGGAGCTTGGCTGCAGGCTGTGTACTGTGTGTACAGCTTTGTTTCTTCGAGTCTGTTGTGTTTTCTGTTGTGGGAGGACATTTGTGCTTATTAAAATCATCATTTGATTTCCAGCACAGAGAGTGTCCGTTTGCCAGAATCGGTATATCTGTTTCATCTCTGTTTCTCTGTTTGTCAGGTGGATGGTCGTGACTCAGGGGAGGTGTTGTCTGCATACACCTGTTCTCCAGAAGCCGTGTTCGGAGCGGCCTATGTCTCAGTCCTGCCCTCCCACCGGCTGTTGCACGGCTCCAGTGCCCTCAAAACAGCTCTGCTCAGAGCCCTGAGACCCGGCACAAGTGAGAAACACACACACAATCACAAACACTCCTGAAGGCACAGATATTAGATGATTAAGAAGTAATTCTCTCAGGAACATCTCCTTTGGAGACTAAAGGAGTTCTGTAGGGTTTAATAGTGAAACATATTCCATCAGCACTTTTAAAGCTTTATTAGTGGTGCACCAAATTAATTTTTTTTTTTTTTACAAATACTGAAATTGAAATTAAAGTTTTCCAAAACTATAACTGAAAATTGTTTATTTAATAATCAAGTAATTAATCAGATGTATTTAATCATCAGTGCTCAGAAATTATTTACATTTTAAAATAGATTCAAAATAGAACACAATTAATTTAAATTGTAGTATTATTTAACAATATTACATTCTGCTGTGTTTAAAAAAAGAAAAAACTGCCTCAAATTTGAAAATTGCTGTTTTAGATGAAATTTTTGAACTGCTGAAATTTCGTTGCATCACCAGCTTATATTTAATAAAGTTATATACATGAAGAATGCAAAGTGACAGTAAGGAATGACTGCATACATGTAATGATGATCTACAAAAGCATTTAAATACTGTTTTTGTGGTGTGTAGGTGTGGTTGCCAGTTGTTGATTTTGTAGTCACGCACCAAACTGTGAAATAACTGTGGAGCCCAAAGGCTTTGGAAGAGGACAGATTTCTGCTAATGAGATATTAGATTTAGCCTTAGTTACCAGTGCTGGTTGATAGACCTTTGACCTCTGTATGCACAGATAGCCTGACTGAAGTTACGGCACTCAACGTGTTTACCGGCCGCGAGGTTCCAGTGGTGATCTCCGGAAAGAATGAGTTTGATGGACATCTGGACACTGTAATAGGTGAGAAGATGCTTCTTTGTGTGTGTGTGTGTGTGTGTGTGTGTGTGTGTGTGTGCATGTGAAGAGAGTATTTCAGTCTTTAGTTCAGAATGCATTTGGGTTTTATCCAGCAGAGACAGCAGTGTCATTACATTGTGTGTGTGTGTATGTGTTTGAATTCCTTAAGGAGAATCTACAGTGTATGCATCAGGGATGTTTATGAAGTTCACCGCTCTAGTTATTTTCCAGTGTTTTACGCATATACTATAGACACCTCATTAAACAATTTCCCAGCATGCTGTACTCCAGCATCAAGGATTTCTGTAAGAGCTCTTCAGCCTCTTCTGTGCATTTGTCATTGCATGTACAGTTGCCCCAAAAAATATTTAGACACTTCTAACTTTAAAGTCAATGACATGATGCTCATTAAAATGTTTAATTCATACAATGAATACACTCAGGAAAATATTTTTAAATTCTGAAATATAGAAAGCTTGGTAACAGTTTAGGGAGCAATTCTCACTATTACCTAGTTGCTTATTATTATGCATATTAATAGCATATTGGCCGTTTTTAGTACGTACAAAGCACATATTTATGCCTTATTCTGACCATATTTTAGATCACTTAATCCTTAAAGGGGTCATTGGATTCAAAGTTCACTTTTACATGTTGTTTGAACATTAATGTGTGTTGGCAGTGTACGTACAAATCTACCCTATAATGATAAAAATCCATGCAGTGGTTTTTAATTAATCTGTAAAAATAATATCCTCTTTTTCAAATCGAGCCATTCTCAGATGCCTGTCGGTGTGCCGTCACACCCACAAAGGCCGCTCCCACGAGTTGATTGACATGAGCTCTTACCTTAGACCCGCCCTAAATCAGCTGTAACAGTCCGACCTCCATTGTTTCGATGCCGGAGCAGGGATGTAAGTTAGACAAGAATATCTCTGATTGAGCGATTGAGGTGTTGTGTTGCTGGATGTAATAATGAACATAGTGGTCGTCATTTACTCCCGACATCTGAGCTGCTGAACATGCAGTGGATTACATTTGTTTGTGAAGGGAATGCGCCTCCCGATCTACATAAATGCGTCTATGTTCGCACAAATCATTCATGATCCAGCTTCACCTACAGCAGAAGTGAGTATAAGGGTTTTTTTTTATGAATCTCCGCAATCACCTTTTCTAATAACATGCTAGTTAGCAAGTTTAGCGGCTAAATGCGGCTAAAATAAAAAGGCTCGTCACTCCACAGAGAGAAGAGAGGGGCGGGGCGAGCAGAGCTCATTTGTATTTAAATGAACAATCCATCAGAATGGGATGATTTTTGCAGAGCTGATTTTGGCAAGGTAAAAAGGGCATTGTTTTACACAACCATTGAGAATTTTTATCCAAAGTATATATTATAGACTTTTCATTAAAACCCTAAAGAATCATATCAACTTGTGGAAAATGGGCATCCGATGACCCCTTTAAACCTCAAACCTAACTACCTTACTAACTATTAATAAGCAGCAGATTAGGAGTTTATTGAAGCAAAAGTTGTAGTTAATAGTTAGTTAGTAGTGAGAATTGGACCTTAAAATAAAGTCTCAATAAAATCCTAAAAATCTTATTCATATTTGAAAGCAAGGTAGTTCAGTATTGTTTATTTGAAATGATTTTGTTTCACAGATAAGACAACCAAACCAAAACAATATTACACCAAACAATAATAAGCCAATATAACATAAACCAAATAATATTTTGAAATGTATAAATATTTTATACATATATGCATACAAATATTTGTTAATTTGATGTTTTTATGACATTGCAAGAATAGTTAAAATAAACAAACAAAAAAAAAATTACAAATAAGAAAAATAATAAAAATGATAATAAATCATGATATTTATTTACTCAGACAAATATATATATATATATATATATATATATATATATATATATATATATATATATATATATATATGTATTTACTTATGTATTCACATCCTAATCATTAAATATATGTTTTTTATGGTTACACTGCTTGACATTTTAGAGTCATTGTATAAGAAATTGTTTGTTGTATAAATTGTACATTTTCAGAAAAAAGTTGTGAGACCAATATGAATGCAAAGAATGTTTTTACTAACTTGACACATTCATTTTGGCCCATGAATTCTATTGCATTAGATAAAAAATATTAAACCAAATGATGCATGCAAACTTGTTTTTACACTTGGTCACCTTTATGCATTTTCTCTGATCGGATAGCTGAGATTGAATATATATACATTTTGCGGAGACACATTTATGTGGCCAGTAGTGTATGGAAATTTTACCAAATCAGATTGCTAAAGTATCAGATTTGTAAAGTAAAAATGTATGAAGTGACCCTTAATACCTTTATAAGTGACCCTTAGATGGAGGAGTCAGTTCTCCTTAGGATCACACAGATGTCCTGGAGAGTCACTTGGTTTTATAACCAAGTCAGAGATTTTTACATTTAACATTATATATTCTTTAAAACAACTCTCTTGGTTTTTATTCTTTATAACAGGCATCCCAGATTGCAGCGAGGAGGATGCTGAGTTGGCTCAGTCTCTGGGTTTGAGCTGGAGCTCTGTTCTGAAGACGGAAGAAGACGGAACGCAGACTCTACTAAACTCAGATGAGGTAAACTCATCATCACATTTAAACATGAGAGGAGAGCTTAACCAGCTAAACAGTTACACATCGTGATCATCTCATCCTCTGTAGTTCACAGGGCAAAGCCGGGAAGAAGCTTTTAACTCTGTTACCCAGAAAGCCCGGGAGAGGAATGCTGGTGGATACCTCACTAGTACCAAGTTACGTGATTGGCTAATCTCGAGACAGCGCTACTGGGGCACACCCATTCCCATAGTGCACTGCGGCGCATGCGGGCCTGTGCCAGTTCCAGAGGAGAAGCTGCCGGTCCTGCTACCTAAAGTACCGTCCCTCACAGGGAAAGGGGCGTCGCCCTTAAAGACTGCACAGGATTGGCTGAGATGCCAGTGTCCGAGGTGAGTGCAAGAGTTAGACAAACATTCTCCTAGGACAGTCATACAAATATGTAATTAGGTTATAAAGGAATATAATTGTATTTAGATATTATAGAAGGTCATAAGGTCATTTGGCGGTTTTGTTTTGTATTTGTTTTGGCTTTGATTTTCGTTTTTTGCATTGCTTTTTTTGTAAAGAGTAACTCTTTACAAAAAGGTTCCATTTGTTAACATCAGTTAACGTGAACTAACAATAAAAAATACTTCTGCATCAGTTATTAATCTTAGTTCAGGTTATTTTAAATATTTAGCAATACATTATAAAAATCAAAACCTGAATCTGTTAATATGATTAACTGGAGCTAACATGAACAAACAATCAACAGTTCTATTTTGATTAACTACCGTTAACAGAGATGAATAAAAACAGTAACAGATGTGTTGCTATTGGTTTGTTAGTTGTTTGTTAGTTTTACTGTTTTTAATGAATTTTACCACATTACCATTTTTTGTTTTGTTTTGGGTTTTTTTTGTTTTTCTTTATTAATTTGTTTTTTTTGTTCTTTTTTTTGCTTTATTGATTTAATTGTGTTTTGTTTCTGTTTGTTTTTATTTGTACCTTTTTGCTTTTTTGTTCGTTTGACTTGTTTTGTTTTGCTTTAGTTTTTGTTTTGCTTTTTTGTTTTTCCCTTTGCCTAGTTCAGTTTTGTTTTTTGTTTCATTGTATTTTGTTTTTGTAGTTGTTTGGTTTTGTTTTTATTTATTTATTTATTTTTTTTTTTTTAGCTTTTCTAGTTTCTAGTTGTTGTTTTTTTTTTTTTGTTGCTTTGCTTTGCTTTGCCCTCCTTGTCTTGGCTCGGTTTAGTTTTTTGTTTTGTTGTATTGTTGTGTTTGTGCTTTGGCTTTGGCTTTGGCTTTGGTTGTTTGTTTTGTTTTGCTTTTGTTTGTTTTGTATAGTCTTTGCTTTGCTTTTTTTTTTTTTTGTTTTTTTTTTTTTTTTTTTTTTTTGCCTTGCTTTGCTTTGTGTTGTCATTTTTTTGTTTTGAATTGATAGAGACAGTAACAACAGTATATACTTAGATTACATCCTGCATAGAACCTGCCGTATGAGCACAAATGAGCTGTCTGGAGCATATGCACTGATCACTAGGCCTTTTCTCAGAGGAAATTTTTCCTCAGATTTAGAGGTCAGACATTTTGGTTTCTTTGAGTCGGGAGTATAAATTGAACTCTGAGAAAATCAAAAGTGTTTGATAAGAGTTTCATCTGGTGGCATTGTAATATAAGTGGAATCATTTTCTTCCATTATCTGAGTCTTTGTACTCCCACTCTGTCATGTGAAATAATGGCAGACTCGACCAGAACTCATTGTCTCAGATCTCATCAAAACAGAGCCAAGTTCAGACCCAGCCAGACTAAAGTGGCTTGTTTCTGGGAGCTCTTGTCCCCCAGAGGCTACAGGGATCATTACCACTGAGTCATGAGGTGGTGAAGATGTGCGCACAGATAGCACCTCCTCACTGTGAAGGGTATTAATAGACCCTTTCTGGCCATGAAGCGCGCTAATGCTGGCAGAGCCGTTCAAAGCTGATGACATTTTCACGAAAATCCTCTGTCGGATAGACACATGAATGGTGAGACAAACGCATCTTAGCGGGCTGATTTCATGCATTTGTAAAATATCCACTTACATACCCACTTTGTAAAATACCCACTTACATAGATAGAAAATACATAGACAGAAATGTGGATTAGTAGAGGTCAAATATTATGGGTTTTTAGTGGCCAATGCCAGTATCTGGAAAGCAGGCTGGCAGATGGCTAATTTAATGCCGATATTTATAATGTTCAGTGGCAATCCAGATTTTTTAAAAGAGGCCAAAATGTGCATTTGGGGACCAAATTTGAATTGAAGTGAACATAAGAGCTAATACTAATTGCTTTCTTAAAGGAGAAGTCCATTCCAGAACAACAATTTACAGATAATGTACTCATCCTCTTGTCATCCAAAATGTTCACGTCTTTCTTTCTTCAGTCGTAAAGAAATTGTTTTTTGAGGAAAACATTTCAGCATGTTTCTCCATATAATGGACTGATATGGTGCCCCAAGTTTTAAACTTCCAAAATGTAGTTTAAATGCGACTTCAAACGATCCTAAATGCGGTTGTAAACAATCCCAGCCGAGGAAGAAGGGTCTTGTCTTACTCTGCCTGAACTTTTTTTTTTAATTTCTGGTTCATGGTTAGGGTATGTCGAAAAACTGCCATCTCATGTGCTCCCTCAACTTCAGAATCATCCTGTATCGCTGTTTTACCTTTTTTGTTAAGGGTGTTTGATCTTCTTTGCATGTTCAGACTGGGTCAGTGCTTCTGCAGTGATGTAGGATGGTTTCGAATTGAATTTTGAAGTTGAAGGAGAAAATACGATTGGAGTTTTTTTGGACATACCCTAACTGTCTTGAGTCAGAATACACAGAGTTCAGGCAGAGCAAGACAAGACGAGCGTTTGAGATTAAAAAGTATTTAAATTGTGTGTGTGTGTTTTTTTTTTTTTTTAATGAAAATAGTATAGATTGGTAACATCTGCCATTTATCGGTTATCAGCCAAAATATGAGAATAATTATGATCTTATTGAAATTAGTCACATTTTTATATCAGTTCATCCTTACTCACATTGCACTGGAAATGTTTTGTCCAATCAGATGCTTTCTGAATGAGAATGTCCCTCCCCCTAAATTATAATTATCTGAATGTATGTCTTAACATGAAGAAATGTTAATGTTTCATCATGAATCTAATAGCAAATGTATTGGACTACATTTTTATTAATTCAAAATTGTATTTAATTTATTAACTCCGGTTACGAGCTGTCAGGAGTGCTGTTAACTAATTAAAAAACTAATGGTCTTACAAATGGTACAGTAAAACAATGAATACAGAGCAAAAACGTTATATATTTATACAGACAAGACAGCAGAATAAAGGCCTTTAAATGTCTGAACCTTTATGAATTATGGACCAAGCTCCTGCGTGTTTTGTTCTGCTGTATGGCCTTAGCTGCCTTCAGAAATTTGAAGAAGTGATTGAAATTATGTGTTAATGAGTTGCAGGTCTGATGAAATACTGCAACAGCTGTAGAAATTAGGGCAGGTGCTTTGGTGTGTTGCATCAGAACTATTGTGGTAGTGGACTTGAATCTGGATGCTCTTAATAAAGTTTTAGCAGTTTTTTGAGATTTAAAGAACTTAGTTCAGTTCTCTTCAAGTATTTAAACTTTTCAAGGTGTAACTTAAGTCTTTGTAATGGAGAATACAGCCCAAAACATATAGACCAATTATAGGTTTGTAAACATTTGGGATGCGTGCGCATCATGTTTGCAGAAAACCCCGGAGAGATAGCCTTTACGGGCTAGAGAATTACACCGATACAGTACAAAATAGTTACATTTAAAAGAAGATTATAGATTACATTGGTTAGATGTCATTTTCATAGTCTCCACATATTATAAGAGCTTGTCACCCAGTGATAAGCACTGTTATTCAACGAAATTGATGTTAAATGGGATAGAAACAGATCCGAAACAGGGATGATGTTTTTGTGGGTGGAGCCTATCTGGTGGCAGAAAATGATGGTTTTCAAGTGGCAGTCTATGGAGCCATGGAGTAAAAGAATAAAAAAAAAAGGTAGATTTAATTTTATATTTCAAAATTCTGACTTTGTCAGCGCCAATAGCCTCGTGGTTGGCGCATCGACATATAGCGCAGCTGCGCTCATGGTGACACGAGTTCGATTCCCGTTTCGAGGTCCTTTGCCACTCCCACTCCCCTCTCTCCTCCCAGCTCTTTCCTGTCATCTCTCTACCGTCCTATCACAATAAAAGGCATAAAAAGCCCAAAAAATAAGTAAAAAAAAAAATTCTGACTTCCTTGATTATATCTCACAATTCTAATAAGAAAAAACAACTCGTCATTCTCTCATTTCCCCTCGGCTCAGAATAATCTGCCTTTTTTTCCTTAGAATTGACCAACTATTTTTGAGTTAAATCGAGTTATAAAGTCAGAACTAGGAGATATAAACTTGCATTTGCAAGAAAAAGTCAGAATTGTGAGATAAAATAAATAAATGTTATGTAAAAATGTTAATAGTAATAGGTTTAGGGGTCATCAGATGCTAAGTTCACTTTTTCATGTTGTTTGAACATTAATGTGTGTTGGCAGTGTGTGTACAAATCTACCCTATAATGATAAAAATCCATGCAGTGGTTTTTAATTAATCTGTAAAAATAATATCCCCTTTTTCAAATCGAGCCGTTCTCAGATGCCTGTCGTTGTGCCGTCACACCCACAGAGGCCGCTCCCACGATAGTTGATTGACATGAGCGTCTTACCTCAGATCAGCTGTCAACAGTCCAGTAACTTTCCTTGTTTCGATGCGGGAGCAGGGATGTAAGTTAGACAAGAATATCTCCGTTTGAGCGATTGAGGTGTTGTGTTGCTGGATGTAATAATGAACATAGTGGTCGTCATTCACTCCTGACATCTGAGCAGCTGAAGATGCACTAGATTACATTTGTTTGCGAATGGAATGCGCCTCCTGATCTACATATATCAGTCTATGTTCGCGCGAATCATTCATGATCCAGCTGCACTTACAGCAGAAGTGTGTATAGGCGTTTTTTTATGAATCTTTGCGATCGCCTTTCCTTATAACATGGTAGTTAGGAAGTTTAGCGGCTAAACGCGGCTAAATGTGGCTAAAGTAAACAAGATCGTCACTCCACAGAGAGAAGAGAGGGGCGGGGTGAGCAGAGCTCATTTGCATTTAAAGGAACAACCCCTCAGAATGAGATGATTTTTGCTGAGCTCATTTTGACAAGGTAAAAAGGGTGTTGTTTTACAAAACCATTGAGAATTTTTACTCAAAGTATATTAGAGACTTTTTATTAAGACCCTAAAGAATCGTATCAACTTGTGGAAAATGGGCATCCGGTGACCCCTTGAAATAATATTTCATGCTCTAACTGTAGGGCTAATACAATACGTCCCCAACGAACAGCATATGTGAATATTATGTAGACCTAATTGTTTAAAACAAATTTATGCTTTAAAAGTAGAGTAATCATAGCAGTTTTCATTAGTGATCGACCGATATTTATTTTTTTTTTTTTATAACCGATACCAATACCGATTATTTGCATAATTATGTGTCCAATAACCGACATGCAGAACTGATATTTATTTACTGTTATAAAGTAAATCAGTAACTGAGTGAAGTAAGTCCATACTTCACTTTGGTTTTTCCTCCTTTAAGTCATCTTAAGAAGTGTTAAGTTTAATCTTCATATTACAACAATAAAAACATTTTATGTATAGAACGCATCAGCTGCAACACTAATAAGCAAAATAAATGTAGAATGTTTCAAATGGAGAAAATTAATAAAGAACAGGAGTCATATCAACACATAAAACATCGTATTTTATTGTATTTCTCAACTGGTATATCAGAATTACTAATATTGTTTTCGTCATTCTATTCTGAAATGGCTGCCGACAGCGCGGTTTATCTATGCATTTACATAAAAGTATACTCAAACTGTGATTGCTGGCGAAGATAATAAATAATTTCCATAGAGTTGTATATATTTAGAAGTGTATTAGAAAAATAATGGTTTTATAGTAAATGTTAATATAATTGAGGGTGTTTTAAACAAGCAAATCTTGTTCAAAGTTACATGTGGTGGCCGTCAGAGCATCAGCCTGGGGAGTGAACAGCAAAATGAAAGCAACTTCAGGAGACGAATGATGAGCATGACAACAGAGAGAGAATTAAATTCAGTGCTTTTATTTTCAACATGTGCTCATTCATGGCTGCATTATTTAATTCAGGCAAAGTTATGTTTATTGGAACAGGACTTGACGGATTATCTTACGTGACTGTGAGTTCGAGCTATTTCTTATGACGGTTTAAGCCTGTACGTGACTCAGACTTCACGAGGCTAATGATGAGCATATAGACAAAAGAGAGAGAATTAAATTCAACGAAATTCTTTCGTTTCCAACATGTGCTTATTCATACCTGTATATTATTTAATTCAAGCAAAGTTATGTTTGTTGGGACAGGACTTGACGAATTATTTTACGTGACTAAGTTTGTCTCTATTTCTTAGAGCTAAGCTGCATTAATGGCTGTTATATTAAATAAAGTTTACTAATTACAGCACAGCAAGAAAGTAGACTATGCTTTACCTTTGCACGCCGTTGTTGTCGGGTCTCCCCTCAATTCTCAAAACATCCACAAGATGGCGGCGTTTATCGGTGAATCCGATATTACAATACCGATAACCGATTATGGTAAAAATGCTTAAATATCGGGAAAAATATCGGCAAATCAATATATCGGTTGATCTCTAGTTTTTATCCATAGCACATACGTTTAAATGTCTGCGTTTAACCTGAAATGGCATCTTTGACGACAGAATTCTATAAAATGATTTGCATTCCGACTTTCATATCAAAAAAAATGTTTTCTCTTATTCCATGGATTTTGCCCGTTTACCTCCACTTGTTACCAGTGTTTTTCTGCAACCGCTATGCGTGTGCAGCTGCAAGTGATGTAACTGTGACGTCTACTTCAAATTGGTCTATAAAAAACACTTTTATATAATTCTATACATTTATACATTAATATTAGTTCATGCTATCATGAATTATCAATGAACAATAATTTACAAATTTTGGTTACTATTGATTTATAAATGTTCTGTTGTTAGTTGTTATGAACTAGAAACTTCAACAACATTTTGCAAATTTAAAAAAAAAAATTCCAGATCTTTTAAAACATACTACGATCTCACCGCTGCCATCAGTTCAGTCTTGCAAAGTTAAAGTTAATTAGTGTGAAGTCTGTCATGTGTATAATAACTTGTAGAATTACGGGGTTGGATTCAGACGGTGAAGTTTTTGTGTTCCTGTGTTGACGAGGAGAGCGGATCATCTCTTATCTGTGAGGCCTCGAAGAAAATCACCTCAGTTCTTTAAATGATCGCCTACATTGAGTGAAGTGGCGGCGGAGAGAGAAAGACACGGAAACCAGATAAAGAGAGAGATGGTGCTTATCTGCCTCGTCCTTGAGGAAAAGAGGAGTCATTTCCTGAGCTGTGATATTGTCTCTGGCTTTGCTGTTAGAAGTTTAATTGAAATCTGAGGATAAAAAACAGAGAAAGTCTCACAGCTGGATTTTAGTGCCGATTATGTGTTCGAATGTTTGTTGTGGGACACTAACACACATAGAAATGCACAACAAAACAACACTCGCTTTCAACCCAGCCTCAATGAAAAAATGTCCCTGTGGTGACATTTCTGCAAAATGTTCTTTGTTATTTTGTGGCTGTCTGCACCAGCCACGCATACGCACTACTAAATATTTTTGCATTGCACCATTAAACTTAGTAACTCTAAATATAAACTAAATATTTACAGAAGCCTCTGACCAGGAGTAATAATTTGAACAAACAGCAGATTGATTGAATTGTGTCAGTAAACTGGCAGACTTCAGTGCTTTAGACATAAATGATGATCTTGACATTTACACTCATTTACATGTTTAGAGACAGAACGTTATGTGAATAAATGCTACTTCTCAGCAACTTTTACTTTGAATTTGAAGGATGCTATTGGTCATTTTACACAACTACAAATTGCTTTATAGAGAGCTTTACTTCAAGAACAAATGGTGCAAACAAATACAGAATTAGTTTCAAACTGGCTAGTAGATGCAAAGCCTCCAGTATGGACTTTATATTACAGTTTAAATGAGAGCTAATGAATGGCTGGTGCAACACTACGTTGGTGTGTGTTACACTTCAAAATACCAAGAGTGTATGGATCACTTAATGTAGTTTCGTTTTTTAATTAGTACCCTAGGAAATTGTGTTTTCAGATCTAAAATTCTCTCTCAGGTCCTCTCTTTATTAAAAAATGACACTCAACATACCACAATAACAAACTTACTAGAGCAGATGCGTTCACTTGCTATCGAGTCTTTGTCATGCGACCACTAAACAGTGCCGTGAGATCCAGTGTGAAGCCCTTTAATTCATCAAAGAACACAAATAAGCAAGATGAAACAGCGCTGACAAACAGGAGAAACACTGTGCGCAACAATACAGTCAGGAATCGTCATCATTTACCATAGATTTACTGTAGTAGCACTAACTGCGCAGTGGTATTGTGTCAGAAAATTGAGTACTTGTGTCACATTTTACTATAGAATGTAATTACAGTATTTTTCTGTGATTAAGCTATAGCATTTATGCATTTATACTAAATGTATTTAGTGTACTGTTTTTCATACAAATACCATATTACATTTTTACCATGGTATTGAGGTGCTATATTTGTGGTTTTAACTGTTATTATCATGAACTAAATGTATGCCACTATGGAAGACCAATGGTTAATTAAAAAAAAAAAAAAAAAAAACTCAAACAGTCAGAATATTTACATTTCATCATATAAAAATGAGGTTGCTACAATTTTTACAGATATTTCTGATTTTGATTGTGAACATAAATCTACATCTGTATCCCAGCTCAAGATACTATTAAATGTGTATTACTAAGAGACAAAAAAATTTATATCATTATTACTGTTATTATTAATATTATCATCAAAAATATTTATAGACATTTATGTTAACCCTAAAACAGAACGCAGTGGAGTTAAAAATTCAAAATACAGGTAAACCACCTGTAAAAAAAAGAAAAGAAAAGAACGAACATTGCTTCATATTAATATAGTTTTTTTTTTTCAGTGTACATCTGAATGTAACAGATTATTAAAAAATGTAGGGCGGGGACTTGGTTCTATGCATTGGTTGTTGATTGGATGTTGAGATGTGGGTGTGACTCTTAACAGTGGCGGCAGATGAAAGGCGGGGTTTAAGCAGACTAAATCTGTTGTTTTCACCAGAATATCCCATTTTGATATTATGATTAAATATAAAATACATAAAATAAATGCACAGAAGTAGTATTCATATTAGGATCTATAACATGTCGTTTAATGCCAACTTTATAGGAATAGTTGATGAATTTGTTTTCGTTATGGAAACAGATTTTGAGAAATTAAGCATTCCATTATTTGCTCAACAATGGATCCTCTGCAGTGAATGGGTGCCGTCAGAATGAGAGTCCAAACAGCTGATAAAAAGGTCACAATAATCTACACCACTTGAGTCCATCAATTAATGTTGTGAAGCCAAAAGCTATTTTTTATATATAAGAAACAAATGGTGTTTTTAAATTAAACTGTTGCTTTTGGCCAAAATATAAGTTCATAATCCATAATGTTGCTTCCTGTAGGGAAAAAGCCCATCTCCTGTTGTCTTCTCACACAGTTTGAACTAATTTGCACTGTTTTCAATTAAAAACGGTTCTGATCTGTGCATACTTTTCTCCTGATTCAGTCCAGATTACTTTGTCACTGCAGAGAGCAATATTATGGATTACTGATTTCGACCAGAAGCAATGGTTTGAAGTTAAAACACCATAATAAAGATGTGAACTGATAGACTGGAGTAGTGTGGATTACTTGTGGATTATTGTGATGTTTTTATCAGCTGTTTGGTCTCTCATTCTGACGGCACCCATTCACTGCAGAGGATCTACTGGTGAGCACGTGATGTAATGCTACATTTCCCCAAATCTGATCTCATGCAGAAACAAACTAACATGCGTGGATAGCCTGAGAGGGAGTAAAATAGCAAATTGTTTTCTGGGTGAACTATACTGACTGACCACTGCTTCGCTGTAGTTTTTGGGCACAGCTGCTCTCACTCGTGTTGTCTTCAGCAGTCAGCCCTGTGCTGCTTTCTCTTGTCAGTGTCTGCATCTAATGGCTTCCTCTCATGACATTCTGTGTTCAGTCTATTATCAGTCCAGCCACACACTTGCACCATTTCGTCAATAACGAGTAAAAAAAAACAAAGCAGTTAAATCAGTTTTTTAAAAAGCATAAATAATGCCCTAATTTCCCAGCGTAGATCTGTTATCAGCACACTCTCTGAGCACCTCATTACGGCTCATATGTGGGATGCTCGTCTCTCAGATGGCACCTGGCTTTCAAAGAATTAACCTGCTACACCTTCGCCCTGTTGCTAGGCGACCACGAGGCGCTTGGCTCCCGCTTGCCAGCGGTATAATAGGCAGAATTGTGCGAACGTTCGACTGATTATCAAAGACGGGCTGGACTCTCTCAGACTGGAGTGGAGGGAGGGGTGGGACAGACGCACACTTTGGGACAGACATTAGCATGGCTGGAATCCGCTCGCGCTGCGTGCGGGTCGGGGGTTCGGCCGTTAATTAGTTTCTTTTGATGCGGATGATTAGCCGAATGAAGTCTGCCGAGACTCGTTAGAGTAAGTGTGACTGTATTGTAAACTGACAGATGGCCCGGGATGCAAAATGCTGTTTGCTTTGGGTGCGAGACTGGCAATTAGAGACAAACGCACGGGACCGTGTTTGGGATTTCAGTGGTGCCAGCTGAGAAACCACACAGCAGGGTTATAACTGATAAAATTC
Organism: Labeo rohita; assembly: GCF_022985175.1. Classification (NCBI taxonomy): domain Eukaryota; kingdom Metazoa; phylum Chordata; class Actinopteri; order Cypriniformes; family Cyprinidae; genus Labeo; species Labeo rohita. The sequence goes on along the minus strand of NC_066884.1, from coordinate 35,902,328 downwards.
AATTCATTTTGTATTTTAAGTTTGAGTAGCTATAATTGTTCTTAAAAAAAGTCTTTAGAAATGGACTAGTTTTAGTTTTCATCTCTTATTGTGTCAGAATCAGATGGCTGATTTTTCTTTTGTCATATATTAAGTACAAATACTTATTATTTATCATCAGCAAATCTGAGACTAAGCCTAAAGTGCTACAGTATTTTAACTCTTCCATAGCAGGTATGTAAATCAGTGCTGTTCAAAAGTTTGGCATCTCTTCTTCTCACCAAGACTGCATTTATTTAATCAACCAACAGTAAAAACAGAAAAAATATAAAATATTATTACAATTTCAAATAACTGTTTTCCATGTGAATATGTTTAAAAATGTAATTTATAGCTGTGATCAAAGCTGAATTTTCAGCATCATTACTCCAGAAATCATTCTAATATGCTGATTTGCTGCTCAAGGAAATTTTCAGTTTTTTTTAATCAATTTAATGCATCCTTTGCTGAATAAATGTATTTATTTATTTATTTATTAAAAAGTATAATTATAAGTATAATACTTATATTTGTTAAAATTAACCAAATCTAAAACCAAAAATTCATTGCTTAAGATAAATGTTAACTGAAATAAAATAATATATTAAAATATATATATCGAATATATTTTTAAAAATATATATTTCTGCACTTCTCATTTTAGTTTAGTTGAACTTGATTTACTGAAATAACTAGATCTAAAACTGTAATAAAAATGAACACAAAATAGATATAAATAAGAACTAAAATAAAATAAAAAAAACATTAAAATTGATCAAAACACAACAAAATTCTAAAACATTTAACTAAAATAAAAAGTATAAAAATAGATGCTGATTCAAGTTAATAATAAAAGATGGAATAGTATCTCAGTTATACTGAAACACTGGTTATAATATAAATAGGTCATAATGTAAATAAATGGTAGCATCACTTGATTTCGGTGCCATACATAACGTTTCATTAAATTATTTTGTTTAATAGAATTTTTCTGGGAATTTTTGCCATGTGCATATTGGTTTATTGTTTGAACCATGAGGCTTGGATATTGTCACTCCCTAAAAATGATGTTACCAAAATTAAATAACTATTTTTAAAAGACTGCTCACACACAACATGTTTTTGCTTTTCCATTGTTTTCTGTGAAAACATGCAAGATTGATATGTTTGTGCTTGCATTTACTGGCCTGTATTTTGCATTTTTAAATGCAAAACATGTTCTGTGTGAATACTGAAAAAAATTGAATGACTTGTTTTACTTTGTATTGTAAGTTGGAACTTGAGAACATATTTTTACTTTAATATGCACATCACCTTTAAATATATGTCAAATAGTATAATCAAGTATTCTAGTAATTATGATTTTATGGAGGCAAATGAAAATTTGAATGAAGCATATCTACTAGCCCATCACTTACTCTCTTCCTCCTGTTGATGTCAGGTGTAAAGGGCCGGCGGAGAGAGAAACCGACACCATGGACACCTTTGTGGATTCCTCCTGGTACTATTTCAGATACACTGACCCTCAGAACCCGCTGAGGTAAGGAAAACCGCCTCTGTCTGGCTCTGTGTGTCCCACCAGGTGTTTGAGGAGACTGTTTTAGTCTGTGGTGCTTCCAGAGATGCTGAAAGAGCAAGACTCACAATGGAAGACCATCTGTGTGTGCTACTTCAGATGAACAACAATGATTTTAAAATGTCATTTCTTAATGCATCGCACACATCTTCAGAAATACAATAAAATAGGACAAGCACATTTACGCCCTGCTCCAGAAAGTTCACAGTCAGTGTTAATCATAGACTGAAAGCTAACTGAAATATATAATCAGTTAGCCTTTGGTCTATGCATTAATGCTGCCTGTGAAGGTTTTGGTGCATGTTAATATATATATATATATATATATATATATATATATATATAGTCACAATCAAAATTATTCAACCCCCCTAGAGACTGCAGTACTTTACAAATACAAGCTTTTCTCAAGATGCAGGACTTAGTGCATCTATAACAGTCATATTAAAAGTGATAATGTTTTTAATAACACAGCTATGTCATAATTATTCAACCCCTATACAACATTGCTGGTTTAAAAAGAAAACTCTGTTTAGAAACTCTATTAAAAAACAGAATTGGCTTGGGGTTTTACACATACATAAATTTAGGCCATGCGTGTGCTGAAGTTGAGTAGCAAATATGACAAAGTCAAAAGAGCTCTCACAAAAGCTATAGAGAAGAAATATTTTTATTATATTAGAAAGTCTAAGGCTACATGAAGATTTCCAAGACATTTCTTAGTTAAGTTTACATTTGAGGGTGTTGAACTACAAAAAGCACAATATTATAAAATGTTTGATCAGGGCAACTGAGAAAAACCTGCAGTGTACAGCCTAAGAATTGCAAGATGACCCGACGATAGGAAGAACAACATTTCAATGCAGTGTATAAGAAGAACACTAGACAAGTAGGGACTTCATGTTGAGGCATCTTTTCAATCAATTCATTTGGATGGACCTGTGGAGTTCTGAAACAATGTTTTATGGAGTGATGTGACCAAACTGACCCATTCTAGCGTTATTTGCGTTTATTTGATATAACTGTGTGGTGTGATTTCTAAAACCTGGTCTAAACTTTGGAGCAAACCAAAAACTTAATTTGCGTTGCATGGTGGAATTTTATCACCATCAAAGCTCAACAAGTGAAATGTCATCATCAAGAGTGAAAAACCATCATTCGTAGAAATATTACTAAACACCAGAGCACTGTAACTGTACATGTTAGATTACATTCATAAGGTGTTGGGAAAACAGTTTGCATTTCCAGTGTGTTAGGATGCACTTTGTGAGGTTTTTTTTTTTTTTGTGTGTGTTTATTTGTTTTTTGTTTTGGAAAACAAATGACTATGAGTGGCCTCTAAAATATATACAGTATAAAGTCCATCCTACACATTAAGCAAAAAAGGTATATTTTTTTTCTCACAATTCTGGCTTTTTTCTACGATGGCGTTTCAGTGCCCTGTTAATTTTTTATTATTATTTTTTTTTTTAAGTCTAAACTTACGAGATTAAAGTCGTAATATTTTGAGAGTGAAGTCTAAATATTTCAATAAAAAAAAGTCTAAATTATGAGAATAAAATCTAAATGTTTCAAGCAGAAAGTCAAAATTACAAGAATGAAGTTGAAGTGTTTTGAGAATAAAGTCAAAATTACAAGAATTTATTTGTAGCAGTTACGAGATTAAAGTTATAATATTTTGAGATTCTAGCCTATTGTGCATGCAAATACAATGAGATTTTTGTTTCATTAAATTAGGCTATACTGTTTTTTCATTCCCTCTGATGTTCCTTCACGTTTATATCGTGCTATAAACTTGAAATAAAGAGGAAAAACACATTTATAATTTGTATTTCATGATAAAACTGACAGAATTTGAAAGCTGAGCTGTGTTATATTAAAAGCAACAAAACACAAAATTATTGCAATTACTTGGTGACTGGTGCACTGCAAATAATGAATGGAAGACGTTAAATATTATTTCCAATCATTTACTGTATGTATCATGAATAAAACAGCTTGTGAATAGTCACTTATGTTCCTCAGAAAAGACAACTGTAAAATTTATGTTAACAAGTTGGAGTCCACTTAAACCTTTAGAACGTTTTGTTGTTTTTAATTAAATACACGTTTTTGCAGAGTAGGTGGTGGAATTTTCACAAAGAAATCAGTATAATTTAATTGATTCACATAAATACAGTGATCTGTCCCACCACATTAAAGAGCATGAAAAACACATTATTGCAAGACACATTGTTTGTATTCCGCTAAAAAACTGTGAAAGCTGAGACTTTATTTTATATTAAAAGTATCAAAAGCACAAAGCTTATTGCTATTATTGGATGGCTGGCGCACTACAAATGGGTCTAATGAATGCAAAGACATGAAATATTATTTCATACTGTCCCTGTGAGTATAACATATGGTATGGTTTCTGCTAATAATCCCACATATGTTCAAATAAATTCCGGTGGCCTGGCAACTTCTCCCGGTGCAGGCAATACTCTCAAAATATTATAACTTTAAAGGGGTGCTATTATGCTTTTTCACTTTTTGAATTTTAGTCAGTGTGTGGTGTGTATCTTTGGGCATAAAAAAAGATCTACAAAGTTACAAATCTCAAAGTTCACTCCAAAGGGAGATATTTTGTTTTTTTTTAAAAAAACTCTTTTCAAGAACTACAGCGAATCCCGCCTACAGAAATTCGAATTGTTGGGGGGTGGGTAGGGATGAGGTAGAGGATTAGCCTAACTTTAGCGATGCAGTGCGGAGAACCGCTTCAACGAGCCGCGGCGCGGTGGGAATAAACAAGCATTGACTGGAGTGGCCGCTTCAGAGCAGCGTACTCTCCCTCCATGCATCCTAGGTGTATATGACTTCCTTCCTTCAGACAAATGTAATCGGAGTTATATTAAAAATTATCCTGACACTACCAAGCTTTAGAATGATATAGACGGGTGTTTCTCCTCATCAGTCCAAAACAAGTACAATAATGTGCATCCAACCATAATAAAAAGTGCCTTTTTATTGAAACATTTCAAATTTATTCTAGTAATTTAGTAATTTTTAAAAAGAATATAAAATCTGAACTGCAAAACATAAACTCAGAATTCTGAAAAGAAAACTTGCAATTGCTCAGAATTCAGAGAAAAAGTCAAATTGCAAGAAATCAACTCAGAATTGCAAGACAAAGGCAAAGTGAGTTTATTTTATATATTTATTTATATTTGTGTTTTTATCTCGTAATTGCACACTTTTAAAGCCTGTGAGAATAAAAGTCATAATTGTGAGGAAAAAGCCGCAATTACTGCTAAATGCAACTATGTGGCATGACGATATTATCAACATTAACATCATTATTTTCTGTGAAGCTGCTTTGAAACAGTGTATATTGTGAAAAGTGCTATACAAATAAATTGGTCTTGACTTCACAAGTTTTTCATTTAGAAAGAACTATTGGTTAACATGATACCTAATAATGTAGGATTAATCATGATTACATATGTGTAAACCAAGTATTTTACTGTTTAAAGTGCTTAAGAATGTAATTTTCTCTCATTTCTAATCAGGCACTGAATAGAGTAGCTATAAAAGTTTTTTTTTCCGTGTGGAGTTCAAGGATGAAATGTAAATATGTTGCCGCCTTAACTCAATTTCCATGAAGAAAATGAATGGGAATTACTTCCAGAGCTCTGTTATTGTTGTGTATGGTATGGCTGGTTAGTTTGGTGCTGCTGGCAGGTGAATGTAGAGTGTGATGCATTTGTTTATCACAGTTTGTTTAAGTGTGCTTATTGTTCTCTTTAAATTCACTTAGCAGTTCACATTCTCTCTTCAGAGTGCGTTTGAATGTGTTATTCGAGTGTCGTGATTGTGATGTCGTTATAAAGCAGCGCCAGCATTTAAGTGTTCTAGAGAGTTTGTGAGATGTAACACACACACACACACACACACTCTTTCTCTTATCTTGTTTCAGTGTTGGTGTCTGTGCATGAGCGCCTCCTAGTGGCCGCTCTCATGTAATACAGACACTGTATAAGGTGTTTGTGTCCTCTCACAGGCCTTTTGAGCGCTCACAAGCAGATCACTGGATGCCTGTGGATGTTTATATCGGAGGGAAGGAGCACGCCGTCATGCACCTGTACTACGCACGCTTCCTCAGCCACTTCTGCAGAGATCAGGGCATGGTTTCACACAGGTGCAGCATACACACAGGAACAAACACATCCATGTGTGCAACAAAAAGAGAGCATGAAACACTGAACTTTCATAATATGACACATATGTGACCCTGCACCACAAAACCAGTCTTAAGTCGCTGGGGTGTATTTGTGGCAATAGCCAAAAATTTTTTTTTTATGCCAAAAATCATTAGGATATTAAGTAAAGATCGTGTTTCATGAAGATATTTAGTAAAATTCCTACTGTAAATATATCAAAACTTAATTTTTGAATAGTAATATGCATTAGTAAGAGTTTCATTTGGACAACTTTAAAGGTGATTTTCTCAATATTTTGATGTTTTTGCACCCTCAGATTCCATATATTCAGTTAGTCGTATCTCGGCCAAATATTGGCCCATCCTAACAAACCATGCATCAATGGAAAGCTTATTTATTCAGCTTTCAGATGATGTTTAAAGCTCAATTTCGAAAAATTGACCCTTATGACTGGTTTTGTGGTCCATGGTCACATATATAATTACTAGGGAATAATGTGTGTTAAGACAGTGTCTTAAGACTTAGTCTGACCAACCAGCAGTTAGCAAAGGGGTAATCAGACTTATTTTTCAGGTTAGGTTCAACTTACAGTAATCTATGTTTTTTTGTAACTGAATTAAAGAAGTTATGACCAGTCTTAAAAAAAAATGCAACCAAATGTTGAAGTTAACATTAGCTAAGTTTAATAAATGTTCTATTTTAGTATTTTAGAAGCATGTTAACTGATGTTAATAAACAGTTGTAACTGTTAATTTTAACAACAAATTTACATTTAGTCTTAGTTATAGTCTTTAGACTAAAATGTCATTTAGTTTTAGTCATATTTTAGTCATCTGAATTGTTTTAGTTTTAATCTAAAATATAAGATAAATAAGACTTTAGTTGACTAAATCTACAGTAGCATGCAGTAACATTTTTGTCATAGTTTTCGTCATTCTAAAACAAGTTTTTGTTTTGTTATCGTCTTGCTTTCATCTGTGAAAAATGCCTTTGATGAAAATTACGACAAATTATTCATCAGCGAAATTAACAATGAGCTGTAATTTTCAACATATGAACGTAATTCTTTTTCTTTATTATTTGCTATTTTTTTGCCCTGCATCTGAACCAAATTTTAGGTCTTTTGGATGTGCACACCTTTTTTTTCATTTCTTTGAAACTGATTAATGTTAACAACTGGAACCTTACTGTAAAGTGTTAACCATAAAAAGTAGGCTGTAATATTATGGGGTACCATTATTTTGATCACAGTACGTCATTAAAAGAAATGTTGTTTTGTGGTGGAGAAATTGTTAGACTTTGAGGAAAGATTGCAGAAACCTTTTCCATAGAATGATGCGCACTGATAAACTGTGCAAAATAAGACAATTATTAACAAGGGAGGTTTTTTTTTTAGTTCATTTTATGTGATTATTAATTCATTAAGTAAATAATCTCATAAGCTGGAACACAAAAAGTAGAACGTTTATACTGACCACCACCTCACAAACGACCAAAAAAATACAATAAACACTCAATTTGAGTTTTCTGAAAGCATTAAGTAGCTTTTGTATTTTGTATTTTTATCATACTTCTAGGGTGTTTTCTATGGAAGCTTGTTTCTGTCATCTGATAAAAAAAAAACAAAAAAACATTAAACAAGTAATTGCAAATTATATTTCAGAATTCTGACCTTTTTCTACATTTTGTGACATATAAACTCAGAATCGTGAGAAGTCAGAATCAAATTTAAAAAAAAAAATCACAATTACTTTTTATTTATTTTTTTCAATCCATGGCAGAAACAAGCTTCCATAGTTTTCTGTCCTTTTTGGTGCTTGACAGACGTAAATATTTTTCAAATTTATTCGGTTTGGTTCCACATAAATAAAAATAACAGAATACAGTAAATACAGACAGAGAGAGGAAAGGAAATGTTTTGATTTCATGTTGTATTTAAAGCTGTATGCTTTGTGCTATTTTATATACAGGGAGTGTGCTATTTTAGATATATGCTTGATTGGGTGAACAATAATATACATCCATTCTCATCATTTCAGAGAGCCCTTCAAAAAGCTGCTGGTCCAGGGTCTGATAAAGGGACAAACATTCAGGGTGGCAGAGACTGGACAGTATCTCAAGAAAGAGGACATCGATTTCACAGGTGTGTGTGTGTGTGTGTGTGTGTGTGTGTGTGTGTGTGGAACTCTCCATGTTGGAGTTTTCAACTTTTTAAAACTGTGTGGGAGTGAGTAATCAGAAGCTGTAGATAATGCAGAAAAAGTAGAATATATAGTTTTCTATATTCTAACGGTAGGAATGGATGGCCTGCCTTCACTTAAAAGAAAAAAGTGCCATATTGGAATATATACGGGTAGCTTTGCTTCCTACTAGTGGACTGATAAAAATATGTGTACTCTGACTCCTGTAAATTGCATTAAGCCACCGAGTCTGATTTGCGTGTAAAACTGTGAGACAGCTTGTGCCATTTTTGTGTGTGAAATGCATCAGTAGCGTGAACAGCCCTTCTCACATTTCTCACTCACTTCCTGTGTTGCTTTCTGTGGATACTGGATCCAAAATAGTATTTTTTTGTTGTTGCCAGGCAACAAGGTAAACAGACTTGCATGAGCATCTGAATTGGCTCCCAAAAACGGCTGTAATTTCTGTGATCTTAGAGATGATGGTTTTATAATGTGTCTGTGTGTAAACAGTGGAGAGGAGAAATGCTTATTACGGTAAACACAGCTGCGCCTCTTTCTGAGGGTTCAAACATACAAGATCACACCAACGACCCTGTTTACACCTGCTGTTAACATTTTAGGTGATCTGAGCACTGGTGGTCATCACTTAATACCAGTTGACATTTATATTATTCTTAAAATGTCTTTGAAAGAAGTCTCTTCTGCTCACCAAGCCTGCATTTATTTGATCAAAAATGCAGTAAAAATGTGAAATATTATTTAAATTCCAATCAACTGTTTTCTGTGTGAATATCTGTTCAAATATAATTTATTTTTGTGATCAAAGCTGAATTTTCAGTATCATTACTCCAGTCTTCAGTGTCACATGATCCTTCAGAAATCATTCTAATATGCTGATTTGCTGCTCAAGAAACATTTCTGATTATTATCAATGTTGAAAATGGTAGTGCTGATTAATATTTTGGTCAAAACTGTGATGCATTTTGTTTTCAGGATTCTTTGATGTACAGAAAGTTAAAAAAAAAAAAAAAGCATTTATTTGAAATAGAATTTTTTTTGTAACATTAAAAATGTCTTTAGTATCACTTTCAATCAATTTAATGCGTCATTGCTGAATAAAAGTATTAAATTAATTTAAAAAAGAACTCCACACATTTTTTACAGGAGATTTTAGCTTATGCTGTAAACAGCAGTGATTCTCAATGGCATGACAGATGTTAATAGCAGATGTAAGCGGGGCCGTCAGTCACATGTTCTCTCTGGCAGGTCCGGAGCCCGTTCAGAGGGACACCGGCAGCCAACTGCAGGTCACATGGGAGAAGATGAGTAAATCCAAACACAACGGGCTGGACCCGCAGGAGGTGGTGCAGCAGTACGGCATCGACACCATGCGCCTCTACCTCCTGTATGCCGCTCCACCTGAGCAGGACATCTTATGGGACGTCAAGAGTGAGTAGAAAGGCATTGTGATAAAACAGTTCCTCATCAGACACATGACACTGAAGGCCTGTTCATGCAGGATATGCACTTGTGATCCATCTGTTCTGTATTTTAATTGTAGGTAATTAGGCATCAGACAGACATCTTTGGCTGCTATGTTGTGACTCACTATTTTCCCATCTCCACATTTTTAGGACAGCATGGAAAATAAGAAGGCCACCTCCTCCACCCCTTTTTTAAAGACAGTATTAATCGTATTAATTAAAATTATTTTTTCATTTTATATATATATATATATTTTTTTTTTTTTTTTAATTATATAATTTAGTAAAATAATTGTAAGACCAGAATGTTTGAGAACTGAATGTTCTATGGGGCTCACACTTTTTATGAACAATGATTTTACATGACTTTCATAATTATGGGATTTTTTTAAATTACTTTTGACTCACAAATAGGAATTCCTCAGCAATTTCCACCCAATATAATATTTTAGAGCTTAATATGTGTTAGATTTTATTCATTTCTGTGACTTTCCCATTTTCCAAAACTGATTGTTTTTCAGGGTTCACACACTTCATGACCAATATATTTACATTACTTTTTCAACTTCATTGTTACAGATTGTTATTATTATTATCATTATTTTGATTCAGTATAATATAATATAATATAATATAATATAATATAATATAATATAATGCAATACAATATAATGTAATATAATATAATATAATATAATATAATATAATATAATATAATATAATCATAAGGATCAATTTGTGAAACTGAGATTTATGCATCATCTGAAATCTAAATATATAAGCTTTCCATTGATGATACAACTTTTTGAAAATCTGGAATCTGAATTAGAAAAAATCTAAATACTGAGAAAATCGCCTTTCAAGTTGTCCAAAGAAGTTCTTAGCAATGCATATTACTAATCAAAGTTTTGATATATTTACAATAGGAAATTTACAAACTGTCTTCATGGAACATGATCTTTACTTAATATCCTAACGATTTTTGGTATAAAAGGAAAATGTAGAATTTCAACCCAAACAATGTATTGTTGTCTATTGCTACAAATATACCCATGCTACTTATGACTGGTTTTGTGGTCCAGGGTCACATGTAATATAATTAGGGCTGTCAGTTTAGCATTAACATAATTAATTAGTTATGAAAAATAATATGATTAAAATATTTTAACGCAGTTAACATGCTGGCCCTGCCCCCAGACCTGTACGTCATCTTATATTTTATATAGTTGACCGTTGACAACTATGCAAGGGCAACAACTCCACAAATGCAGTCATGTCCTACAATTCAAGATATTGGTGCAAAAAATGACCCGTATGTGTTTTGTCTCATATTTATATGTATGTATCACATATCACACAACATGGGAAGCAAGAGCAAATATGACACAAGTGCTGATTTTGTACTGATATATCGCGAGTTAAATTGAATTTATTTTCTTTCTTTCTTTCTTTCTCTCTCTCTCTCATCGGAAGTGGTTGTCCTAAACTATTTCAAATTAATTGTAAATTTTTTCATACGTAGAGTTTTATAACATTTGATGGACTTTTACAAAATCATTTGTCATTGAAATGAACTAGTTAACCCCAAAATTAATACAAAAAAATAGACATCCTGTATGAACATTCCTGATTTCTAACCCATCCATCCAGTACTGACACCACCACCATACCAGCGTTCTATTTAATGTGATCCTTTATTTGCATGTGTAGCTGATGCCATCCCAGGCGTGTTGAGATGGCAGGCCCGTCTATGGGGTTTGGTCACCAAACTGAGAGCTGCACGCGAGGGTCCAGAGACGCCCAACCCGTCCGTCCTCAACAAGAGAGAACGATCAGAGGCCAAGAAGATCTGGGAGAACAAGAACTACGCTATCACACAGGTGAAGCCACAACAGAAATAACAGTAATGATTATGCGTAATTGTTTTATAAGTATATAAAACATATTGGTGCACTTCTCATCCTTTTATTTTGGGGCTGTTGCACCAGCTGTGCTCAAAATGCACATTTTAACTGGCTGTTGCATAAATGAGCACCAAGGTACTTACTAAACATTGAGTACTACTAAACATATGAACCTTGTACCAATAAATATAGTTGGCACTGCATATTAACTGAATATTTACTAAAGCCTCCAACTATGACTAATGGGTGGAATTAATTGGTAATATAATATAAACTGTAAATATTCTACTGTGTGTTGCTTGCAGAAAACTTCTAATCAGGATACACAGCTGTTTTCAAATGGGCATCAAGGGAGAAAGATGCATTTTGCCCCAGAGTGGTGTACAGTACAGTACATCTAACAGCAGGGACTAATAGGTCATGCTAACCAGCCAAACCCTGATCCCTTGAGTTGACTTCTATAACTAGTATTTAGGAAACATTGATGTGTTATGTGCTGCCTTCTTTGACCAGTGGGGGTCACTGCATCACCCATCTGTATTTGTTCCATTCTGATAGAATACCTTTTTACAAATATTTTTGGTTTGTAAATAATACCTATATTTCATGCAGTCTCTCAATAATTATTAAAAAGTGATACAAAAAAAACAAAAATACAAATATACCGTCGACTGCTCTGTGTGTTACATAGAATCAAGAGCCAGTTTTGTGCTGTCATATAATTACACCATTTTTTTCAATCAAAGCACAATGTGTGTACGGTAACGTCTGAACACGGTAAAACATTTCCACATGAATTTCATGAATTAAAAATTACTGAGTATAATTAAATTGGTTGTACAAGTCATTTCAACTCATAATTTTCAATTCTTGTCTAGTTGAATCCTGTAGAACCTAAAAAATGAAGTTGAAATTGGTTAAATTATTTTTAAATTATAAATTCCATTCTGTCATTGATCATTTAGTGTACGTGTATGTTTTATTTATTTATTTATTTATTTTTAAGAAATTACTTTATATTTAAATTTACATTTGTGCATTTAGCAAAAGCCACTTACAATAGAGGAACAAAAGCAATTTGTCACAGAGCCATCAATGTTCGTAGTCAAAAAGTGACAGCAAAAACATTTATAAACGTACAGAAGTTTACTTTTGAACTTCATAATAATTGATCATAATAATAAATGTTTCTTGAGTTAGCAAATCAGCATATTAGAATGATTTCTGAAAAATCATGTGACACTGAAGCCTGGAGTAATGATGCTGAAAATACAGATTTACATCACAGGAATAAATTACATTTTAAAATATATATTAAAATAAAAAACAGTTATTTTACATACTAATAATATCTAACAATATTTGTTTAACAATATAAGTGTGCATAAAATACATAATGTTCATTTCTAAGTGAACTGTGTCTTTAACGAAAGGCAGCATACAGTGGGAAAGTGATGTTGCATGTGGAATGTGTATATTTAGCCCATATAAATAGCCTCTCTAGGGCCAGGATTGATTTTGCGCTGGTCTAAAAGGGCCTGGACTGTATTTGATCCAATCCAGAACCACTAAACCTTACAATCTTTGATCTTCTGCTGGGAAAAGCCGCTGTCATCAGCTGTGTCCTTCCTTCAGTTAGGGCCTCTCGAGGACAGCTGTTGCTCTTTCCGTTATGATGCAGAACCTGCGTGATGTTGGCTGTCCAGAGGAAATTGGTGATCTAGTCTCAAACCACAACAAAAGAACAGCTTTTGCAGACAGAGATCATGTGTTTACAATACCAGTGAACAAACCTCAACCTCAACCATTTATATCAGACAGTAATGAGGCACCTGCTGACATTCAAGCTCTGAAACCTAGTGAGCTGCACTGCTGTCTTCTGCCTACATGGGCAACTGTCTTCTAAGAAACACACAAAGTGACTGAACTGAAATGCTCTACATAGACAGCAACACACGCCGCAACATGACACACTCTGGAGTCTCGACTCATAATAGAGTTTGACATGCTTGCATGCTTACAAAACATAAAAATAGCACATATAATATTACATAAATATTACATTTTACATTGAAGAAAACTGAACTACAGTTCAGAAGGTTTTAATATTTTGAAAAAAGTTTCTTATGCTCATCAAGCCTGCATTTATTTGATTAAAAAAAACCTAAAAATTATTACAGTTTAACAGACTTGTATCTGTTTGAATATATTTTAAAATGTGATACATTTTTTGTGATCAAAGCTGAATTTTCCGCATCATTACTCCAGTCTTCAGTGTCACGCGATCCTTCAGAAATCATTCTAATATGCTGATTTGCTGCTCAGGAAAGATTTCTGATTATTATCAATATTGAAAGCTGTTGTGCTGCTTTGTATTTCACAAAACTTGATTTTTGTTTTGGAATCTTTTATGAAAACTTCTGTACCTTTATAAATGTTTTCACGGTTGCTTTTTATCAATTTAATGCATCTTTGCTGAATAAAAGTATTATTATACATCATATTTTTGTGAAAACTGATACGTATATTTTTAGGATTCATTGACAAATATAAAGTTTAATTGAACAGCATTTATTTAAATTTTGAACAGCATCTATTTGAATTTTTGTAACATTTTTATTAAAAACACATTTTCTCAGGAATTCTTTAATGAACAGAAAGTTCAAAAGAACAGCATTTAGTCGTTATAAGTGTCTTTACTGTCAATATTGATCAATTTAATGTATCCGTACTGAATAAAAGTATTCATTTTCATGAATTTCTTTTGAACTGTAGTGTATATTTAAAGGAAACTGATAGCTGATACTCTGCTAGATGAAGCTAAGCCATGTTATTCTGTTGACAGGTCACAGGTCACTTCACAGAGGACTTCCTGTTTAATGCAGCCATCTCTCGGCTCATGGGCCTGACCAACACACTCTCAGTAAGGCATCAGCAGTCATTAAGAATTATGCTTGGAAATCCAAATGATTAATTGAGCCTTCTGAACTTTTTATTGTCTTTTTTGCTCTCTTATCACAGCAAGCCTCGTCTCGAGTGGTTCTGCACAGCGTGGAGTTTGAAGAAGCTTTGGCATCGCTCTGTGTGATGGCGGCACCCATGTGTCCACACTTAGCTTCTGAACTCTGGGCAGGTACGACACACACACACGTCCACCTCAGTATTTCCAATACTGACAAATTTGTCATCATTTACTCATCCTCATGTCCCTAATGCTGTTTAATGAAGGTAATGGTGTCATAAAAGTCTTCTATAGGTATTCAAAAGCTGGAATTGAAGTCGTCATTCACTGAACAGCCTTCTCTTTGAAGTAATTTTCTTGTTTGCGTTTATGTAAATATGCCACGTCAGGACGTTCCTGCCAGGTTTGCATTACAAATAATAGGATGTACTGAATATGAATATGTAACTAATAAGGAATTACATATTGGAGCACTTTCATGTTGTTTTTATGCTGTTAAATGAAGCAGTTCAGATGGGTGGATTCTAACCTTCAGGGAAACATGTACATTTAGCAGCTTATCTAATCCTGGAAGAGTCTGTTACACCCTAACATATGCAAGCAGGAAGCGCTGCATGTATCACACATAAACAAAACCCCCCTCACTGTTCCCTGTACTATCGTTTTCTCCACTCTTTAGCTATTGTTCATGTTCCTGGTAAATGCCTGCTCGGTGTATTGATAGAATACTTAATCCTTTTATTTGTTTAACCCTTACAAAGAAAATCAATGTGAAGGTTACCTTTTCCAAGTAACTAGTAAAGTAATGCATTACTTTTAAATTGAGTTACTTTTTCAAATAAATAACTGAAGTTACTTTTTTTTTCATTTATTCACTGACACCTGTTTTGAAATTGGGGGTGAGGTAAAGAGACACTTCCTTCAGCCTGAGGCTGAATTATTTCACTTTTGGTGTGAAAAGGCCTTTATAGTTGCCAAACATATAACTTCTCTGGGGGTTTTTGTTGTTAAAAAAAATAATAGGCAGGCCCAGTCCAGGTGACAAAAAGTAACACAAAAGTAATGCATTTGTCACCCTAGAGAGTAACTAAGCAACACAACTGGTTACTTTTTTATGCAGTAATGTTGTTATATTGTAATTCATTACTATTATAAGTAACTTTCCCCAAGACTGTCCATGACACACTGATAGTGTTTTTGGTACTGAATGAGTACCGTATTCATGTACCACAGCATTTATTTATTTATTTAGATGGTAGTGCCATTCACTAATTGGTTTCCTTTTATTTGAATTTGTATCATTGTGTAGTTGGCTATGCCTCACAGGAAGATGAATTGTAATGAGAAATTTACTAAATTGCAAATCAATGAAATTCAACACAGTCAAACAACATAAATATTTTAATATTTTAAAAATATTTAATCATAAATATCAGTGTTGGAAAACTTTTAAAAGGAATGCATTACAATATTCTGTTATTCCTTAAAAAAGTAACTAATTATATTACTTAGTTACTTTTTATGGAAAGTAATGCATTGTGTTACTTTTGTGTTACTTTCTGTCACTTAGGCTAGGCTTGCTTATTTTGGCAAACGTAAAGGCTCTCAACACAGGGACAGGAGTGAATAAATGGGGGGGAAAGTAACTAGCACTACTTATTTGAAAAGGTAACTCAGATATTTTCTCATAAATTTAAAAGTAATGTATTACTTTACTAATTACTTGAAGAAAGTAATCTGATTACATAAATTGTGTTACTTGTAATGTGTTACCCCCAACACTGATGAAATTTCTTCTCTGATACACAGAATACATTTTTGGCAGAAGATTGGACGTATTTTGCTAAATGTCACAAAAATCATTTCTGAAAATACCCCATGCATATTTTGTGTATGATAACATATTTAGGAGATTTGTAAATTCAATGTAAGAATTGGTTATTAATTACTTCCAAAACAAAGATTCACATGTAATGTACTCACCCCCTTTGTCATCCAAGATGTTCATGTCTTCCTTTCTTCAGCCGTAAAGAAATTATGTTTTTTGAGGAAAACATTTCAGGATTTTTCTCCATATAATGGACTGATGTGGTGCCCCGATTTTGAACTTCCAAAATGCAGTTTAAATGCGGCTTCAAACGATTCCAAATGCAATTGTAAACGATCCCAACCGAGGAAGAAGGGTCTTATCTAGCGAAACGATCGGTTATTTTCATTAAAATAATACAATTTAAATACTCTTTAATCTCAAATGCTCGTCTTGTCTTTCTCTCCCTGAACTCTGTGTATTCTGACTCAAGACAGTTAGGGTGTGTTAAAAACTCCAGTCGTATTTTCCCCCTCAACTTCAAAAATAATTTCGAAATCATCCTACATCGCTGCAGAAGTACCGACACAGTCTTTGCAAAGTGAACATGCAAAGAAGATCAAACACCCTTAACAAAAAAGGTAAAACAGAGATATAAGACAATTTTGAAGTTGAGGGAGAACATGAGATGGGAGTTTTTCGACATACCCTAACTGTCATGAACCGGAACAAAAACAGTCCAGGTAGAGTAAGACAAAATGGCATTAAAAAGCATAGAAATTGTATTATTTTTATGAAAATATCCGATCGTTGCGCTAGATAAGACCCTTCTTTCTCGGCTGGGATCGTTTACAACCGCATTTGGGATCATTTGAAGCTGCATTTAAACTGTATTTTCCTCAAAAAACATAATTTCTTTATGACTGCAGAAAGAAAGACATGAACATACTGGATGACAAGGGGTGAATACATTATATGTGAATCTTTGTATTGGAAGTGGACTTCTCCTTCAAAAGGTATTCCAGAATTCAAAGGCATTCAACTGAAAATTATGCAAATGGTATTTTCTGGTGTAAATACAACATTGCTAGTATGATTTAAAAAAGGAAAAAAAGGTGACTCAGGATGAAAGTGAATGATTGTAAGCTGGGTGAAAAGTCGTGGAAATACTAGTGGTGAGGGGAAAAAAGGAAACTCTTGGCCCCTATTGTCCATTCCATCACATCCCGCTATTGTCATACACACACACACACACACACACACACACACTCTGTGTGTTTGTCCTATGCAAGGAAAAGTGAACATATCCACGTGCTCTGATAACAGTGACTGATGCTGACCACAAGATGTGTAACTATAGGACCAAGCATTGCTTGTTAAAGGTATGTTTGTGGGTGTGTGCTCTTAGATTTCCAAAGAAAAAAAATAACAATAATGTAACAACATGAGGGTAGTAAATAATGTCAAATTAATTATTGTGTGAACTATTCCTTCCTCTCCCACGTCCTCCTGTACTTATGCACACACACAAACACACGCTAAGGACAAGCGGAAATGTACATCCTTCCTGAAGGCCATGTTGAGGTTAGACACAGGTTTCTAAAATTGTAGTATTGACCAGCGCGTGACCATCGGACGCCTGTTTATGTGCTGGATCATTCTCTGCCCCGTGTTACAAAACATTTACTGCTTTTGCTGTTCAGTTTGATGACACTAGTGGATCTTTAACCCTATAAAGCCTACTGTAGCATATTTCTAAAACCTGTAAATGATGAACACGATCAAAATTGCTGTTCGCAATCTGCTACATGCCATATGTCATCTGATTGAGGCATTTTAGTATAAATGTACAAACATCCACCCTCAGAATGTGCTTCATGTGTCTTTTCGGCCTTGAAATCCTTACTGAATTGTATAAAATAAACCTAACTTTTATATTGTAAGTAATATTTCAAGATGGGCACTTAGTTAGATGTGAGTCTTAAATATTAGGCTTTTGAGCAACATTTATTTGTTCATTTAAATTCAGTGATTGCATTGCATTATATGTTTTGATCATTTAAATATCATCGTACTAAGAAATGCTATTGGGAGACAGAGTGATGATTTTGTATCATTTTATGTATCTGCTATACTGTTGTAAAGATTTTATTGATTTACATTACAAGCCATCAGAATTTAATTTTTTTATGATTTTTGGCCAGATGAGACATATATTATGTCTTAATGTTCAGTAAACTGTTCAATTTTTCTGACTTTTTTACTTATATGTCAGGTTTTAAAAGGAAAAAAAAAGTTTTGGTCTCCTGTCACAGTAATGTCTTTGAACTGCCTCCATTTAGGAGCTTTTCTCAACAAATATTAATATGTGGTTCATTTGATTAATAATAATAGTTTATTGGTGCTCAGACTATGTGACAGTTTCTTGAAACCTCTCTCAGGCTTGTCTCAGGTGAGGAATCCTCTAGGAAGTGTGCTGTCGGGGAAGGGAAGTGTCCTTCAGCAGCCGTGGCCTAGTGTGGATTCAGAGTACCTACAAACACCCGACACACTCCAGCTGTCCGTACGGGTATGACACACACACACAGAATACTGAAAACACTCCAAATACAAGTCTGTTATTTTCTCCAGAAATGAAAATTTGCTGTTAATTTACTTACCCTCAGGCCATCCAAGTAGGTAATGTTTTTCCTTCAGTAGGACAGTAAGAAAAATTAGAAGAATTTTTTTTGCTGAAGCTGTGGTCCTTAATGATTTATAAAATGCAGGTCAGTAGCTAACGTCACAGAGTCAAAAAATGCATATCAGGCAACACATAATTACTACCCATGGCTCCTGACGATATATTGAGATCTTGTAATCATCATTAAATCATACAGTGACATCATGTATATTATTAATGCACCCAATAATGAGATGAAATGTGGATTTTTACATGACTAAAGCATTTAAAGGGTTAGTTCACACAAAAATGAAAATTAGCCCATTATTTACTCATCCTAGGTGTATATGACTTTCTTCTTTCCGATGAATCCAGTCAGAGTTATATTAAAAATTGTTTTATAATGGCAGTGGGTGTTTCTCTTCAGCAGCTCAAAACAAGCCGAATAAAGTGCATCCATCCATAATATAAAGGCCTCCTGTAGTGAATCGATGCGTTTTTGTAAGAAAAATATCCATATTTGAAACATAATAATCACTTTTCTCTAGCTTGCGCTAAATGTTGCACACAGAAGTCGCTCTGGGCGGATGAGGTATGATGTTGGCGTCGTACATGTGCCGGTAAGAATTGACAAATGTGGAAACACAGAGGAGAGAGCAAAACAAAACAATGGTCATGAATTAATAGTACAAAACGAGGATTTGTAAAGAAAAATGTTGAAGGATTTTGGTATAAGCCAAGAGGAGACTGGTTTTCTTTTGCAAAAGTAAGGAAACTTTTCTTTCTTTTGCTCCTGTAAACAAACTTTGGTTTTCGTGAGACTCACCAGCGCATGCGCAACACATACATCCCTACGTCATCTGCCCAGAAAGGCTTCCGTGTACAGCAGTTAGCACAAACTAGATTAAAGTGATTATTACATTTTAAATATGGCCTCTATGGCCATCTCTGGAGCCGTGTGAGGCACTTTTTATTATGGATGGATGCACTTTATTGGACCTGTTTTGGACTGATGAAGAGAAACACCCATCCACGGCTATTATAAAGCTTGGAATTTTTTAATATAACTCAGATTGGATTCGTCTGAAAGAAGCAGTGGTGGGCGAAGTACACAAATAAAGTACTTGTGTAAAAGTACAGATACGTATAATAAAATATTACTCCAGTAAAAGTAAAATTGTTTTAAAGCTTATTGTTTTGCATAAAGTTACATATGATATGAGAATAAGACCTGAAGTTAGGAAGAACATTTTAAGGAAAATAATTATATTTTCATAATGTTTCTTTCCTCTCAAATCTTGTCTATGGTGTAAAAACACCCCTGCTCAAATGCCTCCAGAGGGCATCACTTCCCTCTTTGGTAATTACTGTAGTTACCATGTTCTGAACATCACTTTTTCCCCTCAGATGTAATCTATCTAGGTGGTTGAATAAAAATATTTGGACTTTATATCTAAAAATTACTTCAACTTAGCACCAAGCAGCTTGTTAACTAGACAGTTAGCATCAGCTAACAATATTTACTTATTTTCAGTATGGTTATGAATTAATATTCATATCTGTCTACTTGGCTAGTTGATCCAAACAATATAAAAATGTATACTGTTGATAAACAATATAAAAACAGACGTCACGTAGGGCTAAATGCGTAGCATTTTAATAAAACTTTGAACGTTAAAGCAGCGGGGAATATGAACATACATGAGTTATTTTATTTAATCTGTGTTATTTAAATGTTTTGTTTTTTTACCTAAAACACAGAGACACTCATGAATTCAAGCATTTCAGTGGGCTTCAACAGATCACCCTTTACAGCAGATTTAATTCACAAACAACGGACAGTTTTGACTTAAATATGATTGTCAGTTACAATAATTAATCCTAAAATTCGACATTAGTAACTTAGTTTTTGCAGCATCAGTCGCACGCGCGCTCACTCACAAGATCTCCCGGTTCTAACTTGTAAATTCAGTTCACTGGAGACTCGCTCTGAACGGATCATTTGAATCAGTTGTCGGCTTGAGAACAGCTGCAGTCGGATCATTCCGATTCGTGAGTGAATCGTTTGGTGTGATTGCGAAGACAGTTTAACAGGTTCATTAAAAAGAGTCAGTTTGTTCAAGAATCAGACACCGCTTCTGCGTCTAGGAGCATGTTATATATTATAAAGAGTAACGATGTGTTTTATGGAATGTAGTGAAGTAAAAGTGAAAGTTACTCAAAATAAAACTACTCCAGTAAAGTACAGATACTTGAAAATGTACTTAAGTACAGTAATGAAGTACAACTACTTTGTTACAGTCCACCACTGGAAATAAGCAAATCATATACACCTAAGGTGCCTTGAAGGTGAGTAAATAATGAGCTAATTGTCATTTTTGGGTGAAGTAACCCTTTAAGGTGAATGAACTAGTTTTAATCAAGCTTTTTTACATAAACCACATGAAACCATGAATTTTAATTTGGCCCCTTCATTCAAGTGCTGGGTTCATTCATATGCATATTAGCAGCTCACTAGTCTTCGGTCTGATTCAGGAGGTGAACTGGAGTGCTGAATGAGTAATTCAAAATTTATATTTTGGCTCATTTCAAGTCAGAGTGACTGTCTGGCGTCTGAAAGTGAGTTTTGATTGAGTAACGTGTTGATCTGTGCTGCTCGAGCCGTGAACTGTTCCAGACAGTTCAGTCTGACTAAAAATAACCGATTCAATACAATGATTTGTTCACAAACCAAGTATTTCTCCAGGCCGTTTGCCTGAGGCTCTGGATTACAGGTAATAATGTTGTAAATAATGTTCAGTTTCTTTTACTGACTGATTGATTAGTTTCATAAGACCTCTATATATCGTCAGGAGCCATAGGTATTAATTTCTGTTGCCTGTATATCATTTTTTGACTCTCAAACTGACAGTAGCCATTGAGTTAAATTGTATGAATCACCTACATCTTGTATGGACTGAGTGTGAGTAAACTAACAGAAAATTCTTAGGTGAATTATCCCATTAATTTGTTCCCCGGGACTATGTGAGCGGTGCTTGTTTGCTAAAATCAATGCCACAAGGGTGTTCTGTGTACTGTACATCATTACTCGTTTTTTATTTTTCCACTTCAAAGTTTGATGCTTAGTGTTAGGAGTTGATGTGAATTACTAGCCTTAAGCATGATCAGTAGTTCTAGTGGTGCTGGATTTAGCAAACACAACTTTCAGTATCCTAGTGTATTTGCAATACAGTATATTCATGGCATCAGGATGTTTGAATGCAGCATTTTCAGCACAGGGTGTTCTCTGGGAGAGTGGCAAAGGGAAAGTGTTTACCTCCAACTTAAAAGCCTGTATTTCAGTACAGGCTGTCTGTAATTTGTGAGTGTGTGAAGGGATTGGCCTCTGAATCTGGCCTGATGAGTGAATGATTATTACAGACTTGAACCATCTGGGGGCTAAGATCTTTCCATGACAGTCTTTTGAGGCAAGAGTGTGTCTCTGCTTGCCCTTGTGGATCTGTCATTGGTGTAAATTGGTATATTTATGCTGCCTTCTAAGCTGTCTCGTTTTGTACAAAATCCAAGGCAGCATTACTTGCAGAATCACATTCTTCATGGAGAGAACAATCCATCCCAGAATCCATTAAAAAAAAAAGATGACAGATGGGAAATGGATAGTAAAGTATAGATAAAATTAGTTCATGTAAAAAAAAGTTTTACTATTTTTCTTACTATGTATATATACTAAAAATTTCTTGAGCTTATGTTGTTAAAGTATTGTATTGTTAGCTACTGAAGCAGTTTCCACTTTGAATTCTGAGTTTTTATGAATTTTCATTTCATGATTTCTGGATTGTCACCTAAGCTGAACAATGGAGAACAATCTGCTGTTGCCAGATACCGAAACTCACCTGAACACAGTTGGTGTCAAACTAGTTCAACTACTGTAAATCAAACTAAGAAAAAGAAAAAATGTTACTGTACATTTTCATGTTTTAATGTTTTTCTGTATTCACCCACCCAAAAATAAGCACACAGACACACATATATATAGAGTACACATAATCTGGCTAAATTGGATAAAGGTGTAGCTACCATGACTATTACCAAGAAAAATTAAAATCATGAGTTTAATGAGCATGAGCTGTTACTGCATACTCAGTTAAAAAAGTTCTACCCAGAAGGCTTTGCTACACCCACTCTTTGCCAGGCCTCAGGCTGGCACCAGCCCGGTGGTATTTTAGGGAATCCCCTGCTTCGTGCGGGTGGCTGGGCTACTTTGGGAGTCATAATAACAGGGATGATTTTCTCCCATGATGCAGTCCAGCTGTCTGGGTGCGTTTCATTTCACCGCAGACGCACTGAGGAGCAGATGCACCAGAAGACCAGCTTTAGTTGCACACAAACCCACACACAAAGCTAACAACAGCAAGGCATCCACCCTTTTTTGTTTAGTCATCCCATGATATGCAACAGTACGTCAGCTTAAACAACTAAAACTACTGTTGATCTGGAGAAAAACCATTTTAAGAATATTTTGTCCTCCAGCACTATTGTTGAAGTATTACACTTCTGAACAAAGATTTTGAGAATGTGAAAATAGTAGTGTCCGTTTTAAATCAGGCAGGAATAAAGCAAATTGATTTCTGGAAGAACTTACTTAAAGGAGTTCACTTCCAGAACAAAAATGTACAGATAATGTACTCACCCTCTTGTCATACAAGATGTTCATGTCTTTCTTTCTTCAGTCGTAAGAAATTATGCTTAAGGGAAACATTTCAAAAGTGTTCTCCATACAGTGGGCTTTAACGGTTCCTGCAAATTTGAACTTCCAACCGAGTTTAAATGCAGTTTCAAAGGGCTCTAAAGGGCCTTAGCTAGCAAAACAATTGGTTATTTTCTTTAAAAAAACAAAACAAAAAAAAACACAATTTATATAGTTTTTAACCTCATATGCTCGTCTTGTCTAGCTCTGTGATGCGCAATGTGTACTCTGTGTAATCCGGGTCAATACAGTTAGGGTTTGCTGAAAAACTCCCATCTCATTTTCTCCTCCAACTTCAAAATCATACTACATTGCTGCAATAGTATCGATCCAGTGTTTACAGAGTGAATGTGCAAAGGTGGTCAAACACCTTTTACAAAAAATGATTTTGAAGTTGGAGGAGAAAATGAGATGGGAGTTTTTCAGCAAACCCTAACTGTATTGAACCGGAGTGCACAGAGTATGCTTGCACATCGCAGAGCTAGACAAGACGAGCATTTGAGTTTAAAAAGTATATAAATTGTACTTTTGTTTTTTTTTGTTTTTTTTTACAAAATAACTGATCGTTTAGCTAGGTAAGACCCTTCTTCCTTAGAGCCCTCTGAAGCTGCATTTAAACTGCATTTTGGAAGTTCAAACTCACAGGCACCAGAAAAGGTCCACTATATGGACTCTTAAAAAACAATTCCTTTACGACTGAAGAAAGAAAGGCATGAACATCTTGGATGACAAATGGGTAAGTACATTATCTGTACATTTTTGTTCTGGAAGTGAACTATAATTTTTACTTGCAGTGACAGAGTGTCACATTTCACAAGACTCAAGTTTTTCCTCTGCTCCATCTTCTTCCTCACCGTTGTTGCACTACAAATTTCCATTATAAATACAGAGGCTCATTGCTTTATAATTCATATTTACACATTGTTAAAATGTTCTTTTCCATAAATAGTGTGTACATAATGATAATGTGTTAGTATATATACTATATAGGTCTGCATGATATTATGTTTTTGAAGTCTCTAATGCTCATCAAGGCTGAATTTATTTGATCAAAATTGTAAAATACATTGCAATAGTATATTACAATGTAAAATAACTCTTGTGAAATATAATCAGTGATTACTTTGTGATTACTACTTATAATCAGTGATTACTTTGGGTTTCAGTGTCACATGATCTTTCAGAAATCATCCCCATTTGCTGCTTAAGAAACTATTATAATTATTATCATCATCATCATAAATATTGAAAACAGTTATATTACATTATAAATGTCTTAAGTGTAACTTTTCATTAATTTAATACATCCTTGCTGAATAAAAGTGTTCATTTCTTAAAAAAATAGATATTGTTAAAAAAAAAAGTTTTGTGTCGTTAAGATTTTATGTATGTATTTATTTATTTAGGTAATAAATAAATGAACTGACTAACAAACATCTATAAACCAGAATACGGACTTACAGGTAAAATAGTTTTGTTTTTATCTATGCTTTTTTTTTCAGTGTATCTGTACTTTGCAGTATATAAAATACATTTATCACCAACATTTTCCATCTGTCCATGCCCATCTGTTCCCATCTAAACATTTCTTGCAGTGGATTCTAAGATTATCTTCTCCATGAAGAACTTTTTGAAAATTAGACAAGTAAGAAAACGTGTCTCAATCACCCACAACATAAATTTTGCCTGACGGACAATCAAATGGGCAAAAAAAAATTCCTAGACTTACAGTAAAGGACTGATATTTGGAGAAGAAACAAACTGTGCACCATTCACTACTTGTTATCTTCAGAAAATGTCTAGTTTGTCATCATTTTATATCAGTCAGACTTCCATCTGTTTTTGGCTCAAAAAATATAAAACCACTTGTTTAGTTGAGTGTCTTTAGTTTTTAAGCTTTCAGATGTCAGTATTCTCTGTTTTCTTCTCAGATCAATAATAAGGTGTGTGGGAGTTTATCTGTACCTCGTGAAGTGGCTCAGGACGCACAGAAGGTTCAGGAACTGGTGCTTAACAGCCCTCTGGGTGCCCGTCTGCTCTCTGAGCGTGTCATTAAGAAGGCCATCCTCTCGCCCAGAACGGCCCTCATCAACTTCCTGGTGGACGAATGACATGATGTGCCTTACTGGACTTTTGATTCCAGAATATACTGTATGGGAAAAAGACTCCAAAGAGCCACATCAGGAACACAGCTGGTGGAAGGATTTTTGAAAAGGGAACAAAGAAGGACACGGTGTACTGAGGAACTTTTCCGTTTTACAAGATGTTGAGATAAAAATGAAAACAGCTTTGCTCTGCTAAATAAAGAGGATTTTAGGTGATTTTCAACGTTTTTTTGTACCTCTCAGCCCTCGTCACCTCTGACTCCAGGCCTGCCTGGCAGTGTTAGTGTTTTGTAGCGAGCTATTTTGAACAGCCAGTTTTAGCCTGACATTACAACACCTCTGACAGACCTGCACTGCCTGAAATGGAGATGTGGAGGTCATGCTGTGCTTTCAGACAACAGTGGGATTCCTGCTGGGTCTCATAACCAGAGTCTCACCCTGACCTCATCAAACACTCATTTAGGTGACTCACTGTCCTGTGTGAAGTCTTTAGGTCTTGAACGTCCTGATTGTGGTGTTAGGGCACGTACACACTGAAGATTACGCCATGTCAGATAACAGCGTGAATTAAAGTATTTCAGTGGGGGTGTTGCATCAGGAGAAAAAAATTAGATGTAGATTTAAACTGAAACAGTTTTCATTTTTCACAAAGGATAAATAATACATTGAATTCGGTTTTACATTTTAATGAAGAAGACAAAGTAGTAGTGCATTTACTTGATTTACAGTACAACTTCTAAAAAAATATATTTTTTAGTGTGAGATGAGGTAGAAAACAATGCAAAAAGTTACAAAATGTATTGGCCAAAAATAATTACTTTCAAAATTTGCTTGTCTTGCTCTAAACACACCCACTTTTACCAGTTTATCCTTTGATAATAGACAAGCAAATGCAGTTTGTAGTGTATCTTCTTGAATAAGCAAAATACTAAAATCCTCAATATTGCTGGCTAAGCCTATGTTGCAATAACAAGCCAAATATTGTAAGTCACTGTGGATAAAAGCGTCTGCTAAGTGAATAAATGTAAATGCACATCAGAAATAAAAGGTATCATAAATTTAGCTTTAGTGATTTTCAAGCTGTGGCCAAATTGTGACTTGCATCTAAGTAAAACGGTTTATCGAAAAAGGAAAAAAAAAAAAAAAAGTAGGCTGTAGACTTGATTCTGTGCATTGGATGTTGATTAGATTGAGGCAGATCTGAACTTGCTTCTTCAAATTTGCTTCTTGAACTTTGTTCTTTGGAAAATAAGATACTTGGGGAAAACTCTGTTTTTCATCTTGACAATGGAGGTGAATGGTAACCAAAACTGGTGACACAAGGGTGAGTAAACAATGACAGAATTTTTATTTTTTCCATGGTAAAAGTACATCATTAATGTATGTATTGTAGAAAAAAAAGATCAGAAATGAATTTTTTAAGAAAGTGCTTTTTTAAACTTTCATCTAAAAAAGTTTAATGTTACTTGCTGTTTCTTTTTTCTGCGAATGTCTAGCAATTTCTGAGTGAAAATAGTTTCAGAGTAATCTGTATTTTTATTTTTTCAGTGTACACAACAGACATCTTACAGTCGTTCAAAACAATATATTTCCAGAAATAAAATGGTGTCAGGTGAGCTATCATTTTTTTGTCTTAAGGAGCCTAATAGCTGAAACCATATTTCTGTTTTTAGTGAGTTGTCAGGAAGCATTATGTGAAACCATACAATTATCTAAAGGTAATGAATAGATCTTTTTATAAGATTACTGTTAGACAGCTTGAGGAATGCCCATCATTCCCTTTGGAAATGAGAACGGAGAGACTTGAGTCATCACATTTCATCACCAGAGTAATCTGGCCCCATTTTCTCAGTCTCGGCAGCCCAACCCAATGACACAACGTACACTGACACCACGCTCGAGTTAGCGCCTCGCTAAATGGGTTTGCTTTGTGTTAAATGTCTCTGACCTTCTCCAAATGCATCAGAGAGTATGTTCCTCAGTACTTGTGTGAACAATAAGTTGGGAACTGGCATAAAGGAAGCCTTTCATGTCAAACGAAGTGTTATGCCTTTAGGGTATTGACGTCCTGGGACACTCGCTGACAGTACCTCTGTTGTTGGGAAATGTTTTTTGCCATGTTACTCAGTAACCACACATAATTCGGTCTGAAATCGATCCCCTCTGCTGTCCCTTATGGCCTTATGTAAGTGACTCACTAATAAAACACTGAAGAATAATTTTCCAGAAGTCCCACATTCCTCAAATGTGCTGACTTTAAAAGGAGGAAGGGATTTTTTTGTCCCAGATGACATGTGACTTGATATTTTTAGAGTATTCATTTCCTGTGCATTGTGTCTTTTTTGTATTGTGTTACTGCATTCACATTAGTGGTCTGCTTTATTGTTCAAGTTTCTTTTATATGTTGTGTTTGCTAAAGCAAGCATCGCTATTACTGTTGTGAAAACTGAGGTTAAAGGGATAGTTCACCCAAAAATGTCAATTCTGTCATTTGCTTGCCTTCATGTTGTTCCAAACTTGTAAGACTTTCTTTGTTCTGTGAAAATATGAAACAAGATATTTTGAGAAATGGCTTGATTTTGTAGACCATACAGTGGAAATCAATGGTAACCGAAAAGTTTGGTTACCAATAATCTGAACACATCCTCATCCTCATGTTCGTAAACACTGGCATAACTCTTCATACAATTTCTTCAAATTATGTGACTTGTTAAAGGAAGGCGTGTTACTATTTTTTCTAAAGAATCAGATTATTGATTATTACTAAAAACAGGCGAACCAAAATCCCCCAGACTTACAAATCTGGGATTTAAAATCTAAATTAAACTTCAAAATAACATTTTTTAAACAGTTTTATGTAAAATATGTTTAACATTTTGCCATATTTGTAAATCAATAAATAGTAAAGTGGTATAACTGATCAGGCAAACCATTGTCATCAATTCTACAGTGTCTCCAAAAGTTATGTAAGAATGTCATTGAAGATACAAAATATCTAACCAGGCAAATTTTGTTTCAAGAGACATAACAGAAGACTTTTCAAGAAAAAAATCTCACAAAAAGCTGGGTTTAAAACAAAAGACAAGGACAAGAAACATGTTCATAGTTAATGTGATGAACAGCACCTGTGTAAACATGAGGGTAACTGACTAAAAAAAAATCACTGTCACAGCCGTTAATGAAAAGTCATAAAATGAAAGGGAAAATAAAAGCAAATGACACTTATTTGTAGCTAATGCAAAAACATTTTAAGTGTTCACATACTTACGGCATGTGATGTTGTGGGACGTGTGCGGTGCGTGCTTATAGGGGAAAGCATTTCTGTCCCTCTTCACGCTGCAGATAAAGTTGCTGTGTAGGAATGTTTGGCTTGTGGAGTTGATCACATGAGTTGTGTTATCCATCACTTCACTTTCCTCTTCACAACATCATGGTTTGGTTCGGCTGCTAGAACTCGGACATGATATCTTCAGATGGAACCTGGAAGGCTAATCAGCATGCTGTGACTTCCATGTTAACTACCAAACACGTCTACATTGTGTGCAAAGCTGGGTAGATTACTCACAAACTGTAATCCGTTACTTATTACGCAACAAAAATTGTACTTAGTATCGAAACCCATTACATTATACATTTTAGGTAATATAATCAGACTACTTTTAGATTACTTTTGGATTACTTTTGACCTATCTCGTTTATCACATTGATTTAAATAGGATGATCTTGTACCATATTGGCATATAAAAAAACAAATATATAAGAAGAAAATATATAAGAAATTATGTTTTGTAAAGGAACTGCAGGGGGTTTATGAGTTTAATGAAAAACTAATATTAAGTAAATCATAAAAATGTTTTTTTTTTTTTTTATTAAAAACAAGTCATTTTAAAATGAATCAAAATAAAACACTTATTAAAAAAACATTAAATAATTTATTTGTTTACCTGGATGTCATGTGACCATGAACCAACCTCAGAGAACCATGAATATGCAAATGTGATACTTAATTTTTTTGTCCCAGATGACATGTGACTTGATATTTTTAGAGTATTCATTTCCTCTGCATTGTGTCTTTTTTGTATTGTGTTACTGCATTCACATTAGTGGTCTGTTTTATTGTTCAAGTTTCTTTTATATGTTGTGTTTGCTAAAGCAAGCATCGCTATTACTGTTGTGAAAACTGAGGTTAAAGGGATAGTTCACCCAAAAATGTCAATTCTGTCATTTGCTTGCCTTCATGTTGTTCCAAACTTGTAAGACTTTCTTTGTTCTGTGAAAATATGAAACAAGATATTTTGAGAAATGGCTTGATTTTGTAGACCATACAGTGGAAATCAATGGTAACCGAAAAGTTTGGTTACCAAGAATCTGAACACATCCTCATCCTCATGTTCGTAAACACTGGCATAACTCTTCATACAATTTCTTCAAATTATGTGACTTGTTAAAGGAAGGCGTGTTACTATTTTTTCTAAAGAATCAGACAATTTATTTTTAAATGCCAATATGGTACAAGATTATCCTATTTAAATCATGAACCAACTTCAGAGAACCATGAATATGCAAATGTGATATTTAATTATTAAAATATTTATTTTAAAATGTCAGGGGTACTTCAGGTACATGTATTAGGTGAAAGAGGATCAGATGAGAAAAAAAGTTTGTGAATTCATAGATTTGTGCATCTATGTGTTTGAAAGACAAAAGTCTTTCAAAGATACTGAAATGCATGGTTAAATATCCTACAGAGTGATAATTCAGATAAAATGAATGTGTACATCAGTACTTGATGCAATATTAAAACACTTTCATTTTTTTTAAATCAGTGGTCAAATGCTGTGTTGCCAACCTAGCCTGGCTAATGACTGTGTCTACGAAACTGTAAGACTTTCTGAATGTACAGTGCCCTCCACTAATATTGGCACCCTTGGTAAATATGAGCAAAGACGGCTATGAAAATAAATCTGCTTTGTTTATCTTTATGATCTTACATTCAAAAAATTCACAAAATGCTAACCTTTCACTGAAGTAAAACAATGAAAAGTGGGGGGAAACTTACATTATGAAATAAATGTTTTTCTCATATGCATGTTGGGCACAATTATTGGCACGCTTAGAAATTATAATGAGTAAAATATCTCTGAAGTATATTCCCATTCATATTTGCATTTATTTAGCACACTAGAATGACTAGGAGTATGATACTGTCCAGCAATAACTTCCTGTTTCACAGGATTATAAATATGAGGCGCACAAAGGCCAAATTTCCTTAATCATCCATCACAAGGAACAAAACCAAATAATATAGTTCTGATGTGCAGAACAAGATTGTTGAGCTTCACAAAATAGAAAGTGGCTGTAAGAAAAGAGCTAAAGCATTGAAAATCCCAACTTCCATCATTAGGACAATAATTATGAATTCCAATCAACTAAAGATGTTACAAATCTGCCTGGAAAAGGACGTGTGTCTATATCGTCCTAATGCATGGTGAGGAGGAGAGTTTAAGTGTCCAAAGACTCTCCAAGGATCACAGTAGGAGAATTGCAGAGATTAGTTGAGTCTTGGGGCCAAAAGACTAAAAAAAAAAATTCAGACAGCCCCTACATCACCACATGTTGTTCAGGAGGGTTTTAAGAAAAATCCTCCTTGCTCATCCAAAAACAAACTCCAGCATATTTAGTTGTCAGACACGACTTGAATTTCAAATGGGAATGGCTTCTGTGGTCAGATGAAACTAAAAAAAGAGCTTTCTGGCAGCAAACACTCAACATAGCTTTGGTACAAAAAGTACCCCATGCCCACGGTTAAATATACTGCTGGATTTTTAATGTTGTGGGCTTATTTTCCTGCCAGAGGTCCTGGACATCTTGTTCAGATACATGGCATCATGGATTCTAGCAAATACCAACAGATAAAAAATCTAAATCTGACTGCATCTGTTAGAAGTTCTATAATGAGCTGTGGCTGGATCTTCCATCAGGACAGTGATCCAAATCAAACATCAAAATCAACACAAAAATGTGTCACTGAGCATAAAATGAAGCTTCTGCCACGGCCGTCCCAGTTGCCTGACCTGAACCCTACAGAAAATGCGTGAGGTGAACTGAAGAGATGAAGCACCAGCATGGAGCTGAGAAACTGAAGGATCTGAAGAGTTTCTGTATGAAGGAATGGTCTCTGATCTCTTGTCAGGTGTTCTCCAAACTCTTCAGGCATTAAAGAAGAAAACACAGAGCTGTTATCCTGAATAAAGGACATTGCAATAATTGGGTGCCAATAATTGTGGTCAACATGAACTACAGAAAAACATTTATTTCATAAAGAGATTTTCCCCCTGCTTTCCATGGTTTTACTTAAATGATAGGTTAGAATATTGTGAATTTTTTGAATGAAAGATTAAAAGGATAAACAGTGCAGATTTATTCTTACAGCCACCTTTGCTCATATTTACCAAGGGTGCCAATATTAGTGGAGGGCACTGTATATAATCAGTATAGGCTATTTTAAAAGTTAGGGAGAATCAATATATTATAAATAATGTATTGTTATTGTATGAAAATTATGTATAATCCATAAAAAAGTAACTGTAGTCTGATTACGAGTATTTTCAAATGTAATTTAATCTAGTAACAAGAACTTCATATTTGGAATCTGATTACGTAATCCAGATTACATGTAATCAGTTACTATCCAGCTCTGGTTGTGTGTATATACTAGTTTTACAATTATGAGCCGTTTGAATGTTATACATGTGTTGCTCTGAAAGATTTGAAAGGTAATGATTTTCAGTGAAGACCTTAAAATTTTGGTCTGTTCATCACAGAGCTATTGAATGATTTGAAATGTTGGAATATGGCTAGTGCTTGTACTGTACAGTGCTTTTTTTATTATTTTTGAGGCTCCACAAGGTCCAATTATCAAAAATGATTTGAAAAAACAAAAATCATACAGGTTGGGAATGATAGAAGGGTCAATAATTGATGAAACTTACATTTTTGGACCTAAAACTTTTAATTTACACATTCATTTTTTTCATGTATGCGTCAAAGAACACTGTGGAGTTTTTCTTGTCCCAGTAACTGTCTTAAATTAACCGTTAGTCAGATTCACTATAATATATACATTGAAGTGCTGGATTATTTCCACATGTCCTGTGGTGAGCAAATTCTCTTCAGTGTACTTTAATCATGTGAAATTACAACACAACCACACGACAGCAGAGAGTCTTTACACGTCTCTTTCAAGTACAAGCTCTCTAAACCGCCCAAAACTTTCTCCAACTCCAAAAAGGCTGATCTCGATTATTTAGCACGGAGCTCTATGTGAATAACCTGCTCGCGGACACTTTTTTCCTCTTAACGCGCCCGCGAACTGCACAGCTGGTCGCGCGCTCTTGCCAGTGTCGCGCGCTTTTTCATTCACAGTGGGACTCGGCGCGAGCGGAGAGAGCAGCGCGGAGGCGGGAGTCACTCAGTCTCTTTCAGTGAGGAGAAGAGTTCACTAAAGGAGCAGATCAAACTCGCTCTCGTCCAGTGAGGAGCAGACTTCGTTAGATTTTAGAGTTACGGTCGAGTTTCATTCGAGTTGACCGGAGAGCTGCCTCCGAAAGTTACACGAGTAGCGAAGTTCTCGCGTCCGTTTCTTTTTAGTCAGCTGTAAGTTCGTTTTATAGGCTAGTAGTTTTGACTTCTTGTCTCTGTCTTCAGTTTTGCTAGTTTTATTCACTGGCTGACAACGATGCCGAGAGCTTTTTCGTCGAAATAGGTTTCCAGTCACGCTTGGTCACTTTTGCGGATTTAATCTGTGTCGTGTGATGTTTACTGTGTGGAAACTTAAACTCTTCACTTGGCTTTTGCAGTTTTAAGTGATCTTATTCGTGGCTTTTCACAGGTGAATGAGTTTGGACAGCTGTTCCCCATCAGTTTTTCCTCTTCAATGGTTTGACTAAATTACCGTTGGAGATCCTCCGCTGACAGAAGACGTTTAAAAACTTAACGTTACTTTCTGAGTGTTTCGATACGTTGCAAACATGGACAAATACGACGATTTGGGACTTGAGGCGAGTAAATTCATTGAGGACTTGAACATGTATGAAGCATCGAAGGACGGCTTGTTTCGCGTGAAGAGAGATGCAGGAAACAACCCGGATTTTGAAGAAACAAGGAGAGTTTTTGCCTCGAAAATGACTAAAATACACATGCAGAAGCAGCAGGAGGAGATGGCAAGAAACAGTTTGGCAGCAAGGATCAATGGAAGTCATACGAAAGTGTCAGATAATACATTTTACACCAAAGACAGACCACCCATCAATAGTTACAGACAGGGTGGTGAAGCAGCAGCCAAACCGCCCATCATGTCTGGACCGACGGTTGGCACTGCCAGTGTGACCCCATACGTATCTTATGACGGACAAAAACATCATTCAGCCAGCTTACATGACGGATCCAGCAACAGGGCTTATGATATTAAAGAGACTGGGAATGTTGTTAACCCAATACCAGTGCCAGCCCGATCAGCACCCTCTACCAGCCCCCCAGGCACATTGGGGTCAAGAAGCGGTTACCCGTCTCAGACGCCATCGTCTCCTTTTTCAAACAGTTCCTCCTCTTCTAGCTCACCTGTAGCTGGTCAGAATTATTCTCCAGTGTCTCAGGGATTCCCTCAAACAGGGAAGTCTCCTTCTCAGTCACCTACAGGAACATACAGGGATGCATATCACCAGCCTCAACCGGTTAGCCCTGGTCAGCATTGCCAACCAAACTCTGCCCAGTGGCCTGCCACGTATCATAACGGGGGAGCTCCTAATATTAGCACCCCCTCCTCTACCCAGGTGACCCAACCTCTATTGTCCCATGGAGGGAAGCAAGGTGAGCCAGCCCAACCCAAGAGCACTGCAACCTGTAATCCGACAATGCCTGCTTTTACACCGGTGGCCCCTGTCGAGTCGCCCCATGATGAGTCTTCCAGCCCTTCTCGGGCGCTCAAACTGCCATGCCAGACCCTCCATGTACAGACAGATCAGGGGCCATCTGCGGCTGAAATAAAATTAGAAGCTCTAACTGAACGCCTGGAAAAGGAGATGGACGCCCAGCCAAAGGCTGAGTACTTTGGTAAGCACAACGTGATCGCTGCCAGTGTGTTTTTCTATTTATCTTTTTCACATCTGCAATTGTGTTTAGCAGCTTGCTGATTGAAAAACCCTCTCTGTTTCCACTTGACCTTCACTCCATATATATGTGTGTGTGTCTGTGTGGTTGTGGCCACAATGAGCTGTACATTCAATTGTGTGCGAGTGTGCGAAAGAGCGATGTAGATCCCTGTTACCGGTGCATTTCCAGGCTTTTTCCTTTCCAGGAGCTATTCCTGGGCCTGCTTTCTTTTTCATCTGTTGTTCATTTATTTCATCACATTTCAATTACCAAAGGCAAACTTCGCAGTTACCTCTTTTTTTGTTTTATTGAGTTAGGCTCTGATCTGTGGGAGTGTGTTCAAGTTATTGGAGATTTCTCACACTTAAGGAAAGTTTCCTCCCTGTCGCATGGTGCCCGCTGTGTATGCAACTACCCTAAACCAACATTGCCACCCCCATTTTCGTTTGCTCTGTGGACAGTGGGCCTGGAAATCTATTTTCATTTACATTTGCCTCAGCATATAATCTACCAATTGTCTCTGGCAGGGTGTATCACAAAATCAAACACTCAAGGTATTTTATTATCTTCCACGCTTGGTGTTGAATTTAGTTTCAGTTTACTTTGGTTACAAGTTTGTTGACCTAAGAATAAAAGGATTTATGGCTAAAGTGCAGGTATATACCTATGGAGCTTAAGGAAGATGGCATATTTAAAGGGGCAGTTCACCTATAAATTAATATTCTGTCATTTATTCAACCTTGTGTCTTTCCAAAACCATAAAACAAGTTTCTGTCTTCTTTGGAACATAAAAGAGAATACAAGTCAGTCATAAAAGTCAGTGGGATCAAAAGTTGTTTGGTTTCCAACATTCTTCAAAATATTTTCTTTTGTGTTTCACAGAAGAAAGTAAGTCTTAGAGGTTTGGAATGACGTGAGAGTGAGTAAATGATGACAGAGTTTTAATTTTTTTTAGTACTGACCTGAATATCATATTACACATAGAAGATGTTTACGTATAGTCCACAAGAGAAAATAATGAATTTATAAAAATTACTCTGTTCAAAAGTTTACATACACTTGATTCTTAATACTGTGTTGTTACCTGAATGATCCACAGCTGTGTTTTTTTGTTTAGTGATAGTTATTCATGAGTCCTGAACAGTTAAACTGTTCTTCAGAAAAATCCTTCAGGTCCCACAAATTCTTTGGTTTTTCAGCATTTTTGTGTATTTGAGCCCTTTCCAACAATGACTGTATGATTTTGAGATTCATCTTTTCACACTGAGGACAACTGAGGGACTCATATGCAACTATTACAGGCAGTTCACGCTCACTGATGCTCCAGAAGAAAACACAATGCATTAAGAGCCGGGGGTGAAAACTTTTGAACAGAATGAAGATGTGTACATTTTTCTTATTTTGCTTAAATATCTTTTTTTTTTTTTTTTTTTTTTTTTTTTTTTTATTTAGTACTGCCCTTCAGAAGCTACAGAAGATACTTGCATGTTTACCAGAAGACAAATTACATTAAATTTACTCTGATATTCAAATTCAAAAAGTTTTCACCCCTGGCTCTTAATGCATGTTTTTTCCATTCTGGAGCATCAGTGAGCGTTTAAACCTTTTGTAATAGTTGCATATGAGTCCCTCAGTTGTCCTCAGTGTGAAAAGATGGATCTCAAAATCATACAGTCATTGTTGGAAAGGGTTCAAATACACAAAAAAGCTGAAAAACCAAAGAATTTGTTTGACGTGAAGGATTTTTCTGATAAACAGCAGGCAGTTTAACTGTTCAGGACAAACAAGGGACTCATGAACAACCATCACTTAAAAAAAAAAAGCTTTTGATACAAATTCAATTATTATTTTCTCTTGTAGACTATATGTAGATGTCTTTTATGTTAAATATCTTATTCAGATTAGTACTAAATAAAAAATAACATGCATTTTGTATGATCACTCTTTTTGCAGATTTTGCAGGTGTATGTAAACTTTTGACCTCAAATGTATGTATATATTTTTCATATTATGTCTGAAAAATCAACACTAAGTTCAATCCATCCACTGGACTGTGCTGTTATTTTTTATTTTTTATTTTTTTAATTATTATTTATTTATTTATTTATTTTTGTTGTTGTTTTTTTTTTTAAAGAAAAGCTTCCGCATTAAATTAAATATGCCATTTATCTTGAGTGAGCTCCATAAAAACTGTAACACCGTGACGCCTAAGTAGACTACTAAAATACGTAAAGAAAACGTGGGTGGTCTCTGTGTGCGTCACCACATGACCAAAGGTCACATAAGAAGGAGCCGAATATCATTTGGAACCTATTAATGAGCCAATGTTTTCTAAACTAGTTTAGTATGCTAGCTTGAATGGCTAACAGAAGAAGTTGACAAGTGTTGACGTCTGATGTGCTTCAGTTTCCTGTGTTCTTGACAGTGTAGTCTCTGATGGTGCACTGAGCAAAGTTTTATTGTTTTCCTTGTCTTAAAGGAGAAGTCCACTTCCAAAACAAAGATTCACATATAATGTACTCACCCCCTTGTCATCCAAGATGTTCATGTCTTTCTTTCTTCAGTTGTAAAGAAATTGTTTTTTGAGGAAAACATATAATGCGCTGATATGGTGCCCCGATTTCCAAAATGCAGTTTAAATGCGGCTTCAAACGAATGCGGTTGTAAACGATCCCAGCCGAAGGGTCTTATCTAGCGAAACAATCTGTTATTTTCATTAAAAAAATACAATTTAAATACTTTTAATCTCAAACGCTCATCTTGCTTTTCTTTCTATGAACTCTGTGTATTCTGGCTCAAGACATTGTATGTCGAAATTCGTATTTTCTCAACTTCAAAAATAATTTCAAAATCATCCTACATCATTGCAGAAGTACAGACACAGTCTTTGCAACGTAAACATACAAATAAGATCAATCACCCTTAACAAATGTAAAACAGCGATATAGGACGATTTTGAAGTTGAGGGAGAACATGAGATGGGAGTTTTTCGACATACCCTTAACTGTCATAAACCGGAACAAAAATAGGCCAAGCAGAGTAAGACAAGACGAGCGTTTGGCATTAAAAAGTATATAAATTGTATTATTTTAATGAAAGTAACCAATTGTTTCACTAGACAAGACACTTCTTTCTCGGCTGGGGTCGTTTGAAGCCGCATTTAAACTGCATTTTGGAAGTTCAAAATCAGGGCACCATATCAGTCCATTATATGGAGAAAAATCCCGAAATGTTTTCCTCAAAAAACAATTTCTTTACGACTGAGGAAAGAAACACATGAACATCTTGGATGACAAGGGGGTGAGTTATTTGTAATTATTACTTATTTGTAAATTGTTGTTCTGGAAGTGGAGTTCTCCTTTAAGATTTGTATGTCTTAATGTAATGTAATGTCTTTTACTGAAATATGTAGTAGAAAACCCATTGAAGATTTACGTTATTTAAAAAAATCCTTTCCTAGCAATAAGAAAAATAGAAAAGAATGGAAAGATGCCTGTGGACGAATAAAACTTCCTTAAGACCGGCATCTTTGTTCTCTCCACTTTAGCCCTGATTCCTTTTAGTAGACCACAGCTACTGAAAGAGCTTACAAACGGCAGAGACAAGAAATGGTAGATCCTGGAGGATGTAAACATGCCGATGCTTGTCATGACTCCGCAGCCTCTGAAGGAGTTTCTCAGCGTGGATTTTACTAAGTATCTGGGGGATTTTACACTCCTTGTGAGGAAAATCTCAAGGAATGGCACGGAAGTTGGTTTAAGCTTCTATCCATCTATAAGCTTCTATAAGCTCTTTTAGTAGCTCTTTCATCGTATCAGTATTTTATTTTCCAACCATTACAACCATTTCAAGTTATAATGGTGCCCCCCCATGGTCCAAAATATGTATAAAATGATGTGCATTTTTTAAATAACACAAATCTTTCTAATACATATTCCAGTGAGAGACAAAGTTTACATTATGTCAAGCCACACAAATCTTAATACTCTGGGATCACTTTAATATTCATGCCTATATAGTGGAAGGGTGGAAAACATAACAAAGGGAATCAGTTTACTCAACTGAATGGATTACTGCAAGGTTTTACTGCTGTATAGATAAAGTGCGTTGAGATCTCAGCGCAGAATAGTTCTCAGATTAAAAGCGTGATAGTCTAGCAGTCCCTAGCTGCACTTGCTGCTTCCATTGAGCTCTTGTAAATCATTCAGTCTTTGCTAAAGGAATTTCCTGCTGGAGAAGCAAAGAGCCATCATAGAGTGTGTGAAGTATCTTTGGTATACGTTATTGTGATTGCAGA
Organism: Labeo rohita; assembly: GCF_022985175.1. Lineage (NCBI taxonomy): Eukaryota > Metazoa > Chordata > Actinopteri > Cypriniformes > Cyprinidae > Labeo > Labeo rohita. The sequence goes on along the minus strand of NC_066884.1, from coordinate 35,863,234 downwards.
AGAGATACAGACATGAAATATTGACACAAACATGAGCATTCTTGTGCCTGAGCCTACATAAATACTTTCCTTTAAGCATGTCTCCGGACATTCGTTGTTTACATGTGCCGTATAATGTGATCACTGGGGAATAGCTAGTTTAAATTTAACTAAATGAAGCCGCGGAGCTAGCATTAAACACATGGAGCGTTTGCCGTGCAGCTCACATCCTTGTGAACTTTGTACTGTACTCTGGCTTGACAGTCACTTTGTCTCTCTCTGATTCATGCCAGAGCATAGATTGACTGAAAAATGCTGTCTTTGGCCTTGCACAAACTGAACAAATCAAGGATTTTTTCATAAACTGAGGAGTGGGTGAATAAAGTACATTGCTTTTATTGTCAACCCCACACACTATTCTTTTTTAAGAGCTCTCAAAGCCTGGAAAATGTCAGATATCATTCAGGCTATGACAAGTATCTTTTGTGCAATAGTTTTAAAAAATAGGTTTTAATTTATTAGTTAATTTGAGTTGTGTAACCTAATTATGAGTGAAGGACTCTATTTACAAACTGTGATGAAGTGTTTCACAGTTATTAACATTGTAAATCTAGCAAAGGTTTTTTTGTTTTTTTTATTACACACTTAAAAGACTGTACTTTGTGTTATGTAACTTGACATTCAGTTTCCAATACAGCAGCTGAGAGTGATGGCAAATTTGACATCTTTCTTCTAAACACTGTAAACAATTTCCTGCTTTTTTTTTTCCTCTTTTGGAAAATCATAGGAATGCTTCATGTTTTTGTTTTTTGTTGTTTTTTTCCTTTAGATTAATTGGTGATGCAAAAATTATGTTTGCTGTAGTTGCCATTCAGCAAAATCAGCTAAAAGTTTACCCAACTATGACAACTTTTTATGACAACGACTTTTAATCAGCACAGAAATGTGAAAAGAATAAAATTATTAATCCATATTAATAATACTGCCTGAATTAAAAAAAAAAAACAGCCCTAAATAATATAATATTACACTTTATACTAGACTGCTGCATGTCTGGTGGTTGTTTACCACCACGTTGTGCTATAAAATTGTGTAATACGTACAGTTGAGGTCAAAAGTTTACACCTTGCCAAATCTGCAAAATGTTAATTATTTAACAGAAATAAGAGGGATTGTACAAAATGCATGTTTTTTATTTAGTACTGATTTGAACAAGACATTTCACATAAAAGACGTTTACGTATAGTCTACAAGAGAAAATAATAGTTGAATTTATAAAAATTACCCCGTTCAAAAGTTTACATACACTTGATTCTTAATACTGTGTTGTTACCTGAATAATCTACAGTGGGTTTTTTTTGTTGTTGTTTAGTGATAGTTGTTTATTAGTCCCTTGTTTGTCCTAACCAGTTAAACTGCCTGCTGTTCTTCAGGAAAATTCTTTCAGGTCCCACAAATGGTTTTCCAGCATTTTTGTGTATTTGAAGCCTTTCCAACAATAACTGTATGATTTGAGATGCATCTTTTCACACCGAGGACAACTGAGGGACTCATATGCAACTATTACAGGCGGTTCAAATGCTCACTGATGCTCCAGAAGGAAAAAAAAAAAAAACTATGCATTAAGAGCCAGGGGTGTAAACTTTAGAACAGAATGTGTACATTTGTCTTATTTTGCCTAAATATCATATTTATTTATTTAGTACTGCCCTTCAGAAGCTACAGAAGATACATGTTTTCCAGAAGACAAAATAAGTTGAATTTACCCTGATCTTCAAATTCAAGAAGTTTTCATCCCCAGCTCTTAATGCATTGTGTTTCCTTCTGAAGCATCAGTGGGCGTTTGAAGGTTATGTAATAGTTGCATATGAGTCCCTGAGTTGTCCTCAGTGTGAAAAGATGGATCTCAAAATCATTGCATCAGCTTTTGAACAGGGTCATTTTTATGGATTCAGCTATTATTTTCTCTTGTGGACTATATATGTAAACATCTTTTATTTAAAATCTCATTCAGGTCAGTACTAAATAAAAATTTACATGCATTTTGTATGATCCCTCTTATTTTGGTAAAATAATTAACATTTTGCAGATTCTGCAAGGTGTATGTAAACTTTGGTCCTCAACTGTACCCCTAACTTATGTGCCATTGAACAGCATATTAATGACCAAACTATTCTGTTTACATTCATGAGGGAAGACCAAGTTTAGGCACTGAAGGATGTTTCGACATGCACCTGTGTCCTGTTGACGCCTTCTGGATGCTGAGTTGGCAGTAAATGGCCTAATAATCCATGCTGGTGTTTATAGTCTCAGTCTGACAGCTGCTACACCGCAGGGATGTTAAGGAATGTCTGCATTTTACAAAGTAGCTAAACCAGGACAAAGAGATGATAGTAAATTACAAGACACTTTAGTGAAGTCTAATGGCGGTTTTGCCTCCGCTGACATCCAAATGGTTGGCGTCCCCCCTGTCTGGAGACGGTTATGCTTGGCCTCTCCCTGCTGCGGTGTTTTGTTTTGGAAGAGACAGTGGATGAGACGTGAGGGAGGGAGTCCCGCCTTGTGCACACAGACATACCAACAGCAGACATTCATGCTTTGTGCCCTGCGCTCTTTTGATGAAGGATTCCTTAATCTGCCTGTCGACTAGATGGCTTTATCTTAATTGTTGTCTAAGATTCTTGGCTTCCTGGCGCTTGGCTCTTGAGTTCATGTCCTGCTCTCTTGAATGGCTGTACTCAGGGTCCACAATTAACTACTTGGCCTGTATCTCAATGGTGGGTGAGCTGAGAAAATGTACCTTTTGTAATTCCTTAAGCCCGGTTTGGACCAAAGTAGTGGCAATGTAATTGTCGTACAAATCCACATTTGTGAGTTTACAAAAAGGGATCAGTCCCTTCCTGTTGCACTTTGCGGTAATGTGCATGGTAAACAGGGCTGAAACGATTAGTCAACATAAAAAATTGTCAATAAATATTTTTGTTGTCGAATAGTCATATGGTATTATACGACCCATGTAAGGTCCTGCAATAACACGGTTTGGTTTCTGAGGTTCGCTTTCCTCTCAGTAACAAAGTAAACACATCAAAACAGCGGTGAGAAAACCACAGTTAAAAAAGCTAACCTAGCTAAAAAGCAATCTGATCATTGCGATTTGGATGTGTTTGAACCAGCTCTGCAGTTCGGTACTCCAGTGACAGCCGGTCACGTCACATTTATTTATGTAGCACTTTATGCAATATAAACTGATTAAAAGCAAACAGATTTACAGTGTCTGCGTCATTTTCAGTTAGAATTACAACTTGACTTTCTGTTATAAAGCTGCTCTCCAGTGGGGAGCTAGCTAATGATAACATCTTTTTATTAGGGAATGCAAAAAACAAACAAAGAACAACAAAAAAAAATATAGCTGCAAGCAGCAATTACCGGGGTTCGAGCATTAAGGCCTTTTAGGTGGTATGCAAAGTTGTTCAGAATGAGGGGATATATCATACAGATGTAAGTGTAAGATCTAGTGTTTGTGTGAATAGATGAGCATTTTTTAACAATTTGAGGCCATTTACCATAGAAATCTTGTTTTTAAAGCCTTTTTAGCTGTTATAGCGCCACCTATGCTCCGATCTCCATGAAACTTTGCATGCTTGTTAAGAATCATCTGACACATGTTTTCACCAATTTTTGTAAAGTTTTGAGTTTTCGTTTTGGTTTTATAGGCTTTTGGGTATATGTGGCCACACCCCTTTTGTAAATTAACCCAGTTATAGCTAACCAAAGGAAAAAAATCAACATTTTTTTGATAATTATTGATCTAGAGAGTCCAGAGAATATTACTGCAGTGGTTTCATCGAGATTGAGCAAAAAACCTAGGACTAGTTCGCAAAAGTAGGTTTTTCACATATTTGTGAATAATTAATGAACGATTTGATTGACAGCAATGGTTCTTGAGGCAAAGTTGTTCATCATGAGGAGATCTATCAAATGATATGCATATTGTGTGGATGTGTGAAACACCACGTGATTACAGAGCCATAGAATTCGTTAGCGCCAACTAGTGGCCGATATCTTTCAAAATTCTTACAGACCATTAGGACCATGAGTTTAACATGCCCACCGAGTTTCGTTCCGATCGACCTCCGTTAACCTTGTCAAATAGGTGCTCAAACTTCATTGGCCAATGGCGGCCATGTTTTTTGAGATACGCCAATGTCCTCATAGACACTTGTGCCCCTTTAGTCCAAGAGACTGCATACCAATTTTCAAGTCAATCGGACTAACGGCGGTGTATTTATAGCCAATAATATGTTTTTTCAGGCTTATAGCGCCACCAAGTGGCAGAGCTGTGCAATTTTTTTTATTTGACCAAAGATTCAGCGTATACACATGTGTACCGAGTTTGGTGAAGATACCTCATTTGGTTCATGAGTTATAGCCATTTTAGTAAAAATGGCCCCCCACCTGACAAACTTTTTGGGGCCCTTTCGCAACGATGAGTCAAAATTTGAGATTTTTTTGATAATTATTGGTATTCACTGTCCAGAGAACATTTCTGCACTGGTTTGGTTCCAATCGGGCAAAAAACCTAGGACTAGTTCGCAAAAGTAGGTTTCAGATATAACGCCATTTTGCGGAAAAACGGTCCGTCCCAGACCACAAATCGCGCCTGTGCACTTTTGTGCGTATTGACCCAAGGATTGCAACGATGTAAAGTTTTTGAGTCTACGACAAAAATTGTACGAGCTACGGCCAAAAATGTAAAAAAAGTTCGTTTTTTGCGCTGTAGCGCCACCTTTAGGCCGATTTGGGCGAGACTTTGTATCTGAGTAGCGAGCAAGACTACTACGATCTGACCAAGTTTCAGCTCTCTAGGCCTTACGGTTTGGGCTGCACGATCAGTTTTACCGGAGAAGAATAATAATAATAATAAAAATCCTTACAATTACAATAGGGTTTCAGTGCTACGCACTCGAACCCCTAAAAAACATATTGCATTAAACTGATAGTTTGGTTTGCATAGATTGAAGCTTGATCTAACTCAGGACTGTTTTGAGTATTATAACAGTATAAGGTGTTTTAAGAGAGCCAATGTTGTGAATAAAATAATTTATCCAAAAATAAAATGTCATGTTACTTTTGTTTTGTTCCATATCATGGACTCACAAATGACAGAATGAGTTACTTTTTTACACAGTTAATTAAGTGGATGATTAAATCATCTTATTTTGCATGCCAAATATATTTATTTGTATTGTAAAAAAAATAATCCTATAACATAATTGTTTGACATTTTCAAAACCTGAAGTGATTACCTTAAAATATGTAAAACTCAATATTTTTAAAGCTGAAAAGTCAGTCAAAGCCTACTGATTATTTGGTGAAATAATCAATGGATAGTCGAATAATAATTGTTAGATTAACCGATTATCAAAATAATTATTTACTGCAACCCTAATGTTAAATATGGACACTTTTATTATTGAAATGCTGGAAACTGTTTGAAAAATATTACATCATAAAAAATAGAGATTGGAAAATAGAGAATAAAATCATGTTTTGTTCTTTGAAAAGGGCCATTATTATAGTATGCATTTTTTAAAATATTTATATTTATGTGACCCTGTCATAAGGTATATTTATAGCAGTAGCCAAAAATACTTTGTATGGGTCAAAATTATCGATTTTTTTTTTATTATTATTTATGCCAAAATTCATTAGGATATTAAGCAAAGATCATGTTCCATGAAGATATTTTGTAAACTTAATTTTTGATTTGTAATATGCATTGATAAGAACTTCATTTGGACAACTTTAAAGGTGATTTTCTCAATATTTAAATTGTTTTGCACCCTCAGATTTTCAAATAGTTGTATCTTGGATAAATATGGTCATTTATTTATTCATATATTTATTGTCATGTATTTATTCAGCTTTCAGATGATGTGTAAATCTCAGTTTAAAAAAAGACCCTTATGGCTGGTTTTGTGATCCACGGATACATATATTTATAATTTTACTAGTTGAACAAGCGGCCAGATTTTCATCACTTTTGTAACAGTTTGCATTAACTCATTTCTGCTAATTTACACATTTTGAGTGATAAAATTGGTTAAAAGACAGTTAACAATTTAGTCTAGAGCGCATAAAACAGGAATATATTTTTTTATAATTGTTAAATTAAATATGAATTTATGAATTACTTAGTTAATAAATTAGCTGATAATTTAACCATATTTTGCGAAATTGTTTTATTAAACATACTTTTAAAGTAACACTTTAAGGTTCATTAGTTAACATTAGTTGAATGCTTTGGTTAACATGAATTAAGAATGAACAATACTTTGTTAATTTGAACATTTACTAATGCGTTATTAAAATCAGAAGTTGTGCTTTTTAACATGAGTTAATGCTCTGTGAACTAACATCAACAAGCAATATTTTACAGAAAGACTGTATTTTTATTAACATTAACAAATATTAAATACTGTAATAAATGTATTTTACATTGTTTTTTCATGTTAGTTAATACATTAACTAACATTAACTAAAGTAATCTTAATGTAAGGTGTTACCAAGATATGTTTTTCTTTAGCAGTGGGATTGTTGGTGTTTTCTCCTTGTATAGTTGTGAGCGTTGCTGTGCTGCAAACAGTTCAGTTTAACTATGTATTATGTGTCTGTCCCTAATAAAGTACGGGACAACTGGCAAGAAACCCTTTTACCAATTTGCCAAAGCTATTTTTTACTGGTGTGGCATTTGGCTGTACTAACATGAATGTATTAATAAACACATGTGGTCTGATTAATAGCAAAAACAGATTTAGTCTTTTATTTTAGATGTAGTGCTGTAAACAAATACCACTGGTGCTGATGGGAATCCTTTGACTGGTCATGCCAGCTCTCAAGTGGCTACATTTACTGGTAATGGTTATGTTGAGTCGATATAGATCTGTGTACACGATGTAGGTCATCTGAGATAAGTCTGAAACAGTACATTGTGAATGTGAGCACATTCCCCTGCATGTCTCATCTATGATAATGTGTTAATTTAACAGAAAGGGATGCTTGATAGAAATCAGCTCCACATAGTCTATGGTTTGTTTCAGGTTCAGTGCATCTTCAGCGCTATTGTCAGCATCTGTAGCATGAGTGGTTTCTTTTTTCTTTTTTCTTTTTCTTTTTGCATTTTCCTTTTTTGTTTTATTTTAATTTTCAAGTTTTAGCAATTTTTTTTAACGTGTCAATGTAGATTTACCCGATTTGCGGCCGTTCATATATATATATTTGGATTTTCCTTTTTGTTTCATTTTAATTTTCAAGTTTTAGCAATTTTGTTGAATTTGACATTTATATTACATTTCTATTTTAAAACAGAATTAGAAATTTTTAGAAATTAGCATTTTATTTATTTAAAAATGTCGCTTACAAAATGCAGATTGACCTGATTTGTGTCAGTTATTTCAGTGTGTGTGTGAAAAATACAGCCAAGAGGGAAAGGCCATGTGTGACAAAGTTAGGACACCCTATGATTCAATTGCCTGTAGATCCACTTTTAGCAGCAATAACTTGAAGCATTCATTTTCTGTGTGACTTTATCAGTCTCACATTGTTCTGGAGGAATTTGGACCACCCTTCTTTTCAACGTTGCTCTGGTTTATTGAGGTTTGTGGGCATTTGCTTATGCACAGCTCTCACCACAGCATTTGAGTCAGGATGAGCTCTGGACTTTGACTGGGCTATTGCAACACCTTGATTTTTTTTTTTTTTCACCCATTCATTGCTGGTGTGCTTGGGATCATTGTCCTGTTGCATGACCCAATTTTGGCCCAACTTTAGATGTCGGACAGATGCCCTCGCATTTGACTCTAGAATACTTCGATATACAGAGGAGTTCATGGCCAGCTCAATGACTGTGAGATGCCCAGGTCCTGTGGCTACAAAACAAGCCCAAAATGATCAGCCCCCCCTACAGCATGCTTGTCTTTTGGTATGAGGTGTTTGTGCTGATATGCTCTTTAGGTTTTCACCAAACTTGGCGCTGTGCATTATGGCAAACATCTCCACTTCAGTCTCGTCTGTTCAAAGGACATTATTCTCTTTTTGTTTTTTGTTTTTTTTAGATAGAAGAGTCTTTCTTCTGCCAAGCCTTCCAAACATGCCATTTTTGTCCCATATTTTTCTAATGGTATTGTCATGAACTTTATCATTTAACTGAGGCCTGTAGAGTCTGAGGTGTAGTTCTTGGGTTGTCTGCCATTTCTCTGAGCTTTACACGGTCTGATTTTGGGGTGAATTTTCTGAGATGTCCACTCCTGGAGAGGTGTCTGTTTTAATTGTCTTTTACTTGTGAATGAACTTCAGATTGTTTGGAAATGGCCGTATTACTCTTCTCAGACTGATGGCAGCAACAATTGCTTCTCTAAGATGACTGCTGATGTCTTACCTCCTTGGCATTGTGTTAACACACACCTGAAGGCTCCAGACCAGCAAACTGCCAAAGCTTATGCTTTTATAGAGGCGCTCAGACATGCTGATGGTCATTTAATCAAAGGTATTTAATTAGCAGAGCTTGACTGTTATTAACCCTCTTAATTCCAATGTTAACAGTAAGGGTGTCCTAACTTTGTCACACATGGCTTTTCCATTTTGGCTTTATTTTGTTCAGTAAATAATGACACAGTGCAATTTGTCATGTGTTGTTGTTCATTTATTTTCGAAATTTTAAGACCAACCAAGGACCAGTTTTTTTTTTATGATGTCCTGATACAAAAAACTGTGGAATTCAATAGGGTGTCCTAAATTTTTCACATGACTGTGTGTATATATATATATATATATATATATATATTGCCATTGTCCTTTTTGTTTCATTTTAATGAAAAAAAAATTAAAAATTAAAACTACTTGAACTTAAATAAACTCTTATTTATTTATTTATATTTTTTGCATTTGCCTTTTTGTTTCATTTTAATTTTAAAGTTTTAGCAATTTTGTTGAGTTTGACATTCATACTATATTTCTTTAAATATGTCTATGTATTTTTTATTTAATTTATATAATTTATTATTTTATTTTTTGTTTTTTTTCAGTGTTAAATTAAAACTACTTGAACTTAAACGAAATTAAGTTTTTTTTTTTTTTTATTTTACTTAAAATTTATTTTAAAGTAACAAAAAATTGGAATCAGAAATGCGTTTTATTTATTTAAAAATGTTGCTTGTGCCAACTTAGAGTGTGACATTAATGTAAATCTACATTATTTCATTTCATAAACAAGCAGCTTACAACTTGCAAATGCGCTGGAAAGTGGTGTTGCTATGCTAGACGTTAGCATCAGCTCTTGGTAGTCAACTGTATAGGATCCAGACCCATTTTAAAAGTGCTACAACATGGTGTTTAAATGAATTACTTCAAATGCTTGTTTCAATGAAAAGCCTTTTTGTAAGGCAGATGTGAGTCTAAACGTGTTTGTGTAGAAAGTCTAACGCTTGGACCAGGCTTTGCTGAGTGGGCAGAACTTGTTAGCGTGATGTTTGCTGAATACCAGATGAAACAGAGGCTCTTTTGTGCAGGGCCAGCGCTGGCTAAGAGTAGACCTCTGTCTGTTTAACGCTGTTATCTCAGCTTATGCTTGCTTAAATGTTCTCCTAGCGCATGCCACGTAGACCAGCCTGAACCAGCAAAGATGGACAAAGAGCCTCTTGTGTTCTCAGCTCACCTTCCTAACAGCCGGTCTTGTGATTTCACTTGAGCAGTACAGTTATCTTAAGCTCATCTTGATGTAATGTTCTCTGTAGGTCATAAGGGTCTGCTTGTTTACTAATTAGCTACCATCTGTGTGTGTGTGTGTGTGTGTGTGTGTGTGTTGTTTGTGATCCGAAGTATAGCGTTACACTCTCGGGGGGCAGCAACCACATAAGAAAAACAAACTACTTTTTCAGTTCTTGTATGGCATTTAGAATTGTTATTTATCATTGCATTGCATCTCAAAATATTATATATTAAACTTTTACTATTAAGCATTATACACTGTAAAAACATTTTTTAAAGAATATATTTTACAAGAAAATTTTAGTCTTTAAAATTTCATGTTTATCATGCTTTAACTAGAGGTTGCACCACTTTTCTAGTTTTGCCACAAGTTACAGGTTACACAAAAGTAAAAATAAAGTGAACAAAATTAGTGCTGTCAAGCGATTAGTCTCAATTGATCAAAATAAAATCCAAAATAAAAGTTTTTGTTTACAAAATATATGTGTGTGTACTGTGTATATTTATTATGTATATATAAATACACATGCATACAGTATATTTTGAAAGTTTTTATATGTATATACTGTATTTATATTCAAATAATTTATATTATATATTAACATTTAATGCATAAACATAAAATATTTTTCTTAAATGTATACATGCGTGTGTATATTAATATATACATAATAAATATACACAGTACACACACATATATTGTGTCAAATACAGTGGTTAACATTTGAAGTGGATCAAAAAAGTTAATCCAAGTTGTCCTAAGACAAGAACGTAAGAAGGTATTGTTTTGGTTTTAGGACAACTTTGATGAAAAGTTTTAATCCACTTCAAATGTTGACTACTGTAGTTAAAAACATTTAAAATCTAATGTGGTTACAGATGGTAAGATTTTAATATCAGTTACATTATTGCAATTAAGTTACATGACTGTTTCTTATGATCTTTCTTATGTAACTTTTTGTCAGAAATCTTAAATGCTTGAAATTATTTTTGTAGACAAATATAAATTGTGCCTTTGCAAAGTTTTTTTTTTCTTAGGAATTAAAAGTTTTTGTTTTATTTATTTGTGTTTTTATAAGTGAAGGAAATTGGACTGGAGAGTAAAAGAAAAAAATCCCTCAGTATTGTTTAAAAAGCATCCCAGGCGGGTTGCCAAATCTGTGGTTTTCCCACCAGATTTGGCTGCTTTTAAACTATTTTTCCCCCCCATGGGTTAAAGGTTTGCCATATTACATAACTGTATTTCCCTGAAATGCTTTTATTGTAATATTTTATCAATATTATATTCTGCAAATGTTTCTAAATAATGCGTTTTGTCAGAGAGAGCACTGGTAGGAGCCTTTAAGCTCCTTTATGAAAACAGACTGTTTATCTTTACTACTATATAGTGATTTCAAGCCGTGTATACTGCATATCAGTGGCTATAAATATGTATTTTAAGGATGGGAGGGGCATTTGGGTTTTAGTTTATTTTTGATAGGTCATTGGGCTAGTTTTGTTTTGCAGACTTGGCAACCCTGATCTCAAGATTAACCTCGTGAAGCTTGTTTGAGAGAACGTCTAGAGAATCTAGATAAGAAATAGAATTTTGATTTGATAGTTTAATTTAACATAATTCTAATACCTCTTTGTATAGATATTTGTAATTACCTGTGATTTCTGCAATGCACAAAACGTCAATATAATCGCGGAATCCAGTCATAAAAACAGAATTTACAGTTTAACGCGGAATGTCATGGAATTTGTCAACGTTTGGATGAATTAATCAAAAGTAGGTCATTACACTTAAATCAAATCATGATATGGACTAATATTTGTAAATATTGAGCTGTAAAACTACTATTTAGATATGAATTCTGTGTGTCTCTGTGTTAATGAATGGCACAGACATAGGGTTTTGTTTACTACTCGTACTGAAGCATGTCTGCCGTCTCACTGAATGAGGACATAAATGCATAAACAAGAACATAAATGTATACATCTCCAGATTTGCTTTGAGAATTACTTTGTGAGCATTTTACTGTTTCATTTGAGTAAAACTAGTGTCATATACACACAGAAGTTTGAAGTTATTCACGGCAACCCGTCAAAATAAACGTGTGGTTTTACGTGAAGACATTGCAGCAGAAATACATTGCTATTGTTCAGCAAGATGTACATAGATACTACTATTACTGCTAAAATTATTAAAACCTTTTTTAAGGAATAATCATATATTTCTTCAATGTTTTAATTGTTATAGTAAATCCCCTTTATTTAAATTTAAATGTAATTTGCATTCGTTAAAAGATACTGTAAATGAAATTAATGATTTATGTCTTCATTTGATAACTAGAAAAATGCAAATACACAAAACAGAATTTCTGAGAAAAATGAACATTTCACTAGGCTGTTGTAAGAATAAATGAAGCTTGTTTTTATGCATTCAAATAATTAGACATGCTAGAACACAGAATTTGGTAACAAAAAAACATAAGGTGGGCTTTTAATAAACTGATGTTAAATGTTTACATTTAATAATCTTATTGAATTAGACATGCTTTTTGATTAATAAAATGTAATTTGACCAAAAAAAGGAGTCCAGAAAAAGTTTAATGGAAAAAAAATGAAATCCAGGAAAATCTAAACGAAAAAAAAATGAATTTGGGAAAAAAATAAAACCGATTTCGTAGGGCCCTATTGCAGTATGATGTGTTTACAATTATTCTAAAATGCAGAAATAGCAATAATAAAGAATTTTAGGTGTGTCCCAAGCTTTTGACTGGTAGTGTAAGTGTTTGTCCCAGTCTGAAGTGCTGATTATAGAGCTTGAGAAGGTCAGGAGTGGTCTGATAAATCAGGCATGTGCTTCACACTGACTGTCCAGTCAGAACAAACATTATTGTGGTTAGTGTCACAACACAGCTGACCTCTGCACTGACACTCAGTCTCCTCTTCAACATTTTTCTTTCTCTCTTACGGACTCTTTTATTACATTTTCCTGGCTTTTTTTTTTATTTTTGTTGATAACACGCAGTATAAAATAAGAGACTGAAAGTGTGACTTGGTTTGTTTGTTTGTTTTGCTCTTTTGCAGGCAGTTGTGTGAAGTGCAACAAGGCTGTGTATGGAGCGAGTCAGGCGTGTCAGGCCATGGGCAGCCTCTACCATGACAGCTGCTTCACCTGCAGCGCTTGCAGTAAGTATCTCATACAAACTTACCCTCAATCTGACACATGTTCCTCTGTCTGGTTATATCTTTATACAACGTGATCTCATGATAATTTGTATGTATTTTACGTAAAAAGTAGTTCTACAAAACGGACATTCACTTACGATTTCATAGGCACTAAAATGTACAATACTGACATATTGACAGCATCTAAAAGTACAAATACGCATTTTCAGCATTTTAACGTACAATTCTGACGCATTGACGACACCTAAAAAATGAATCCTTATGAATATTGAAATTGCAACATTCATTTTAGTATTGGATTCATTTATCATATTAACGGCTTTATGTTTTCAGTTGCATTATTAAATTGTTTAATGGTTTGCTTAATATGAAATGATAACATTTCGTCCTATGTGAGTTCTGCTGCCAGCTTGTTTTGAAGAATAGGTCTATATATAATGTTAAATAAAACGCTTTGAACCCTTAAAAAAATAAATAACATTGCTGCAATCGTTTAACCTTTATGTATCATGCAATATTTACTTTGTTTCCCATGGGGCACAAAAGGCGTTTTTCTCTGACATGCTGTGACTGAACATAGAACTATTAAATACACCAAAAAAGCAATGTAATTACAAAAGGAATCAATTTTATTTGTGTGCTGTAATCCAGATCTTCAGAATCCATATGACTGCGAAAAAAAAGAAGCAAATCCAAGCCTTTATTCTGCGATCTTCATCTCCATCCTGAGCAGCGAGCGACCATCCGCTTTAGTCATAAAAATGCATATTCACTATAAAATGGGTAGGTTTAAGGATAGGTTACGGGGGAATAAACATCTAAATCGCTTATTGATAAAATGATAAAAATGCATTGATACAAATATCTTAATGATACAAAATGTGTGTAAATATTTTGTTTATTTAGCTAAAAATACACAGCAAATTTACATATTAAACGTTGAAATTACATCTAAATCGTGTTTCAGCATCAATAAAAATGTACAAACGTACATTTCGTGCTTGTGAATTTTATGTACTAATACCTACGTATAAACAATGAGACCAGGCTGCTTTATAATATTGCCTTCATATTGGTTACATCACTGTATTTACAATAGGACTAGGTAAAACACTGAATGGCAGAAAAGTTTTGAAAGGTCTTTGATTTGGTCTTTTCTGCTTAATAAGGCTGCAAATATTTGACAGAAGCACAGTCAAAACAGTAATATGGCAATTATTGTTTTTTAAAATAACTGTTTTTTATGTGAATATATTGTAAAAATGTAATTTATTCCTGTGGGTCAAAGCTGAATTTTTAGCATCATTAATCCAGTCTTCATTGTCACATGATCTTTCAGAAATCATACATCATAAATAAGCTTTCCATTGATGTATGGTTTGTTAGGAAAGGACAGTATTTGGCCGAAATACAACTATTTGAACATCTGGAATCTGAGGGTGCAAAAAAATCTAAATACTGAGAAAATCGCTTTTAAAGATGTCCAAATGAAGTTCATAAAAATGCGTATTACTAATCAAAAATTAAGTTTTAAAGTGTATACAGTGGGAAATTTAAAAAAAAATTTCATGGAACATGATCTTTACTTAATATCCTAATGATTTTGGCATAAAAGGAAAATTCATAAATTTGACCTATCCGTTGTATTTTTGGCTATTGCTACAATTATACCTGTGCAACATAAGACTGGTTTTGTGGTCCAGGGTCACATATGGTGATTTGTTGCTCAAGAAACACTTCTGTTTATTATCTATGTTGAAAACAGTTGTTCTGCCGAATATCTTTGTGGAAACCATTCAGGAGAACTACTGTATTCTGTTCATCACTATGTATTGTGTTCTTTGCTAAACATTCATTCATACTTGGCAACAGTCGCTGTTTATTTTAAACGATGGTTCCTCTGATGGATGTTTCAAACCATCACAAAGCTTAACAGTCAATATATAATCTATTAGCACATTGTCTATTCCTAATTTACACTTTCTTTGTTTTAGCTATTATCATGGAATTATTTGTGCTGTTTGTTGCTTTTATGTATGTGCAGAGAATTATGTTTGACCATCATATGTCTTAAGGAAGCGGTAGGTCTGGTCTATGTTGAATGTCAGGCTCCATCTCAGTTTGTCTGTGTTGTGTGAGTGATTCTGTGGTTATATGTGTGTGTTCAGAGCATATAGGCTGACAGGAAACAGCATTGGCTCTGAGTAAACTAAACTAAACAGAGCTGCGGTGAAGTTCAGATAAACCTTCATTCCATGCATTCATCCAGTCTTGTTTCCTCACACTTTATTTAGCTCCGCTCCGGCCCCTGGGACTGGCAGCTATTTGAAGGAAAATGAGCATTCCTGAGCTTCTCCTCTGCATGACTGCCTCTGACCCACAGCGTCGCTCTCCGCAACGGCTCTTTTGTTCTCTGTGTGTGTCCAGAGTCTCGTTATGACTGCAATAAACGTGTCCGTGTGTATTTCCACCTGTTTACATGGATTACGAGACTAAAGATAGTGAGAATGCACGGCGCATAGTTGCGCGGGAGAGAGCGGTCGCCCCGCTGGAAAGGGGAATGCAGGGGCGCGTGCGCGTGAGGTGAGCTGACGGGTCCGATGAGCAGATGGAGGAATGTCTGATGTGTTTAGTCAGCTGGAGCCAGAGAGGGAATGAGAGAAACAGGTGTTAGGTCAGAATGTAGTACGTAAATGAAGACACAAATGCTTGGCCATTGCATCGCAATGCACAGTCCCACTGTACACACTTATTAACATAGTAATAGTTGGTTATGGATTACGAAAGGTTCATATTTTGGTTTTGGGAGTCCCCAACAACAGGTTGACATGCATACAAGGTCAAAAACACTTTCATTGTCTTATAATATGCATTTATTTTTACCTTATTTGCTTTAACGACTCCCAAACAATTCGCTCAGCGATTCATTTCTTCCTTTGCATGACACTAATTTGCGGTGATTGGTCCGATGACCCAATCTGTTGTGATTGGTCTACTGCGTGCAGTGCACGTCAGAAACGGAACGACTATCACCATTACATTAAACACCCAAACAGCCATGGTATATGCATTAGCCTAACTCAGATACGTATAGATAAAGCACTGCAGTTTGTACACCAACATATTGCTCTATTCTTTATAGTAACTCCAAGTAATAACAACGACAAACATTCACTATTATCTTTAATATTACATTGTGTAAACTCAGAATGAGGGTTTGAACTTTATTTTGAAATCGTGATGAACAGTTACCTAACAAATATGATGAAATAATGTGCGTTGTGTTCCCAAATGAGCGTTATAATAAACCCAAACTTACAACAATATGCAGAGATGAAGTTTGAGATGCTCCAATCATGTAAATGATAACAGTTTGTGTAATTTACCTACAGAATTTACTGTGAAGGGAGCTGCTCTGAGATGCACGTATGTAACCTACACGTGTGTAAATAATTAAAGCGCATATATTAAACCTGCATCGCATATACTTATTTAACTGAATCAGCATTTGTGAATTCTTAAAAGCATTATGCATTATTATGATTTTTAAATGGGTTTAATATGTGGAATGCACCACTTCCAGTATTTTGCAGATTATACAGTATATTCTACTGTAGAATAGTTAACACAATTTTGTCACAATTTCCTCAAGTTAAACCAAACTTTTATTTTGACAGGTTGTCGTGAAGACCTTTTCAGTTTCTGTGTGTATATAAGGTTGCTTGCTATAAACAAAATTGCTCAAGATTCTGTTCAAACCACTGCTGAAAAAGAAAAATATTTGCATACCATTATTAAAACTAGACAAACAGTAAGATTTGATCTTTTGGTCACATGCCCAGAGCTGCTGCTATTACATAAAACTGTAATTTGGTGGCAGATTATTTTGGTATTTCTGTTTTTCTGGAACACCATCTGTCAGAGAGTTAATGTGCATTGTC
The DNA here is from genome assembly GCF_022985175.1 of Labeo rohita. Classification (NCBI taxonomy): domain Eukaryota; kingdom Metazoa; phylum Chordata; class Actinopteri; order Cypriniformes; family Cyprinidae; genus Labeo; species Labeo rohita. The sequence continues at coordinate 35,846,372 of NC_066884.1, read as the reverse complement.
TTTCAGTTCATCTGCATGTTGGTGTGAACAGACAAACTGTATGCAAAAATCAAATTTTCATGCTAAATGTTTGTATTGGTGTTTAAACGTGCCTTTATCCCACATTATTATATGGCAATTTGCCCACTATATAGATAACTAGTCAATATTGCATTTTGGAGAGTAAAATAAGCAAAAATAATTCACATTGTGTGTATGTCACATTTTATTTTTACTTTACAAAATACTGTTTGCAACCATTATAAACGTATTTTTTTGTTCCCCTTGCGATAGCAGAATAGAACAGGAATGAAAACTGTATTAAACAAACATAAATTAATTTATTAGAACATTTATCATAAATCCCAAGCCTAAACAAATTTATTTAAAGGAAAATAAATGCACAATATAACTAAACTTGGCCTCACATTCCTAATTCAAATGTGTGTGTTTTGTGCATATTTTGCATGCTTGATATTAATTAATTGGGCTATAAACAGTAAGTCACTTTGGAATATAAGTCGCAGAACATTTCAGATGATTAAAAAATGCAATTTATATTCCAGAAAATACAGTGATAAATAGGACACCAAGATGTCTATTCTACAGTATAGACGTCTTCTGCATTTCTAAGTCCACAACTCAAACTGTCAGCAAGCTCAAAACTTACATTTTGAGCAAAAACGTACAGTTTTGACATGTCACTCACTTGCTTTGTATGATTTATTCCAAATTAAAATAACAGTTGAGTTTTTTATGCAGGGGATTGAGCTGGATCAATCCTCTACATTTAAACTGATCTCTCAGTAATATCCTACAGCAGAACTCTTGCTGTTTAGATCAGAGGGCTTCATCAAGCAGAGAGACTTTGAAATAGCATCATAGACTACACAAACGGCCCATATAAGGGAAAGCGTGAAGGAAAACATCGCAAAGCCCCCATAATGCATAAAATCTCAACAGGCCGAGAAGAAATGCTTTGATTTCTGGCTTCTTTTTGGACTCGCATCATGGACTTCAGAACGATGTACAGGAATTGACACCGACAAGCGCGAGGGAAGACATGCTCTTAAAATATTTTACATTTCAAACTCCCTGTTGTGTACATCAGATGAGCCTTTGTACATCTTCACTGAATGCAAGCTCTAAGAGAGAAACCCAGAAGTTACTGACTTTCTACCACTCCCAAATTCTTTATCTCATTTGGACAATCAAGATTTGCCTTCTTGAACTCAATTTGGCTTGTTTTGTGGCTTCTCTGTGAAGTGCCGGTGTTTGGTGGAGATGCCAGCAGTGGTTTGTGTGAAGGGACAGAGCGCTCAATGTTCTGGAGCTGTTAGGAGGGCAGCTTTGTTCGTGACCCAGTCCAAATGCTCTCAGTATAAGACCCACCAGGGATTCCCTGACATTTAAGTGCTGTACAGAGGTTTTTCTGCTGAAATTGGATGGTATGGTAGCTTGGTAATCCTATATTCTCCAATGTATTTATAGGTATAGTGGCCTTAGAGGGGTCACTGGATGCAAACTTCACTTTTACATGTTGTTTGAACATTAATGTGTGTTGGCAGTGTTTGTACAAATCTACCCTGCCATGATAAATAAATGAATTAATCTGTAAAAATAATATCACTTTTCAAATCGAGCCATTCTCAGATGCCTGTCGGTGTGACGCCGCTCCCATGATAGTTGATTGACATGAGCATCTTACCTCAGGTCAGCTGTAACAGTCTGACCTCCATTGTTTCGATGCCGGAGCAGGGATGTAAGTTAGACAAGAATATCTCCGATTGAGCAATTGAGGTGTTCTGTTGCTCGATGTAATAATGAACATAGTGGTCGTCATTTACTCCGGACATCTGGGCTGCTGAAGATGGTGCAGTGGATTGCATTTGTTTGTGAAGGGAATGCGCCTCCCGATCTACATAAATGCATAAATCGTGTTTGTGCAAATCATTTGTGATCCAGCTTCACCTACAGCAGGAGTATAAGGGTTTGTTTATATGAATCTCTGCAATCACCTTTCCTAATAACATGCTAGTTGGCAAGTTTTGCGGCTAAACGCGCTAAAAGCAGCAGAGAGAAGGGAGGGGCGGGGCAAGCAGAGCTCATTTGCATTTAAAGGAACAATCCCTCAAAATGGGATGATTTTTGCAGAGCTCATTTTAACAAGGTAAAAAGGGTGTTGTTTTACACAACCATTGAGAATTTTTAACCAAAGTATATTAGAGACTTTTCATTAAGACCCTAAATAATCATATCAACTTGTGGAAAATGGGCATCCGAAGGGCATTTAAAAGATGGCAGTGCATTAACAAAAAATGCAAAGCAGTGGCATCTTTGGTTATCTGAACAATTAGTCATGTCATTCCCAACCCAGAAAATTAAAAGAATGTTGAGGTCTAAATAAAATTGGATATTGATTTTTACTGTATAGACCAAAAAACCCCAAAACAAACAAACAAAAAACAATCAAAATGTGTTTAGTGATCTATAGAAGAAAGAAAAATCATACAGGTTTGGATTGGACTGTTCGAAATGTTCACAATGGAAATGAACAGATCACAAGGAACATTTACAAGTATTTTTAAGATAAAACGTCTTTAAAAATGCTCAAATCCAGTTATTACAACCATGTCTTATAAAGAACATATTTATAAAGTCTTTTTCATTGAATTGAATTTGGACGGAAAGTTTTAAAGATTGTGAACACACCATTCTCACATGATGTCCTTAAAGAGATAATTTGCTTAAAGCACACATGGTGCGGTATGTACTAAATGAAACAGAAATGAATATGTTTTCAGAGAGCTGAATTCCAGCTGAATTCCTGTCTGCATTGCTAAAGTTTGGTGAACATCATTGAGATGCATATGGCTAAAGCTCTTGAGGTGCAAAATGATCCATATGCTTCTCTTTCCGTAAAATATGACCATTCATTAGTCAGATGTCCTCCCGTGAGGAAGACGCATGGGAGGATTTTTATTTTCTTTCTGAGGAGACACTGGATTCAGAATGGATGGTTTCTTAGAAATCCTGCGTTCTTTGTCTCTGCAGAATAAAGCTGAAGTTAAATTGGAGAATAATGTTTACCTCCATTCTCAGAACGGTTTCTCTGTACAGTCATAAATCTGTCATCACATTCCTCTCAATTCCCAAAAGCACTCATTCATTAGCTGCTATCGTTAAAAAAATCTAGATAAAACTTTAGTGAATCTGTAAGTGTATAATAGTTTTTTGAACATGTTAACTACCAAACCTACTACTATTTTTTTAAATAGATGTTTTTATTGTAGGTTATGGGGGGTGCTATTTGAGTCTGCCGTAAGTCATCCTCTCATGAGTAATGACTGTGTGAAAAGTCTCTGTATTTTTACTCATCTCTCTGGAGAAAGATGAACTCAGTCCTGTGGTCCACGTCTCCCAGCATTCCCTGGGACTGACATCTGTTTCCTGGCAACAGACTGATCTTTGTCTGTGAGCTTTAAACCCAGAAAAATGTCTTGATAGTTTCTCACATACTGCTGATTGTCTGTTGTGGAGAACCGCACTGACTAGGCTTGATAATGTAATTGTTGTTTGCTTATTACATTCACTACCATTAATTTTTTTAAATACTTTTATTCTATGTGGATGCATTAAATAGATCAAGAGTGATAGCAAAGACATTTAGAATGTTACAAAAGATTTCTATTTTAAAGTTTATCTCCTTTAACTTTTTATTTATCAAGGAATCTGGAAAAAAAAGTGTAACACGTTTTTTTTTTTTTTTTTTTTTTTTTTTTTTTAGTTTTTAGTGTTGTTTCCTTGTCTGTTTTTAATATGCTATAATATGTTGTATATATTATATATTTTAAAGAGATGGTTCACCCAAAAATGAAAATTCTGTCATTAATTACTCACGCTCATGTTGTTCTAAATCCGTAAGACATTTATTCATCTTCAGAACACAAATTAATTTTTTTTTATGAAATCATGTTCAAGGACCAGAAATGTAGTCATTGATAAAATAGTCCATGTGACATCAGTAGTTTAACCTTAATTTTTTGAAGCTACAAGAATACTTTTTGTGAACCAAGAACATAAACACATAACTTTATTCAACAATTTCTTATTCAACAAAATTGCATCAGCAGCACCACACATATGTGTCTTGGTACTGTCATGGCTGCAAGTCACAGTCTGACATGAAAGAGAAGAAATTGTCAAATAAAGTCTTTTTTTTTTTCTTTGCGCACAAAAAGTATTCTCGTAGCTTTATAAAATTATGGTTGCACCACTGATATCACATGGACTATTTTATCAATGTCCTTACTACCTTTCTGGGCCTTGAACGTTGTAGTTCCATTGCTGTCTATGCAGGGTCAGAAAGCTCTCGGATTTCATCAAAAATATCTTAATTTGTGTTTTGAAGATGAATGAAGGTCTAACAGGTTTGGAACGGCATGAGGGTGAGTAATTAATGACAGAATCATTTTTGGGTGAAGTCCCTTTTGTAGTCACTAATTTTATCCCCTGAAACTCATCAAAATTACATACCTAAATGTTTTTCCCATGAAAATTATTTATTTATGGCCCAAAATGGTTAAATGTAACACTACATCTTTACCTCATTTAGTGTATGCCAACTCATGAATATGCAAATTAATCCCCACCTCCACTCAATCACACCAGCTCAGACCTGATTCACTTTCACTCAGTTAACTGAGGTAATAAACGTTACCCAATGGCAAGTGCCAATATTGGATTAATGGTTATTGGAGAATAAATTCGTAAGTACATTTAATTTCTGATAGCCTGGAAAGTAAGGAAAGAGCGCTCCCCTTATAATCACTGTAAAGCTGTCATCCGTCTATTACAATCTCACAAAGTTCCAATATAATCGATAAGCTCAACACAGCACATTTAATCTCTTATTTACATTGCATCTGCATTTTTTTATAATAAGAGGATTCACAAGCTTAAACCTCTCTGATATGTCTGTGATTGGCTATATTTCTCAACACTGCAAAAACATGTTATAAAATCTTTGACCAGATATGAAAAGCCCCACCCAGAAGGTTGATGGGATTGGTTAAAGGGGCGGTTTCAAACCGCATTTTTTAAAACTGTCTTTGGTACACCACAGTTTTGAAGAGAAAATGCTCAGCAATGGTGTTGACTGATGGGTTTGCACATGGACTGTCATTAAGCATCGGAAAAACTCCAGATAGGCATGTAATCAATGTTAAAACTTGATTATCACCTCAGGGGATCTTTAAAGATAAATGATGTGCAAATACATCAGTCAACAACATTGCTGAGCATTTTCTTTTTAAAACTGTGGTGAACCAAAGACAGTCTCAAAAATGTGGTTTGAAAATGTCCTACTGTCACAAACCAATCCTGTCAACCTGCAGTATGGAGCTTTACATATCATTAGCAAATATTTATATCTAAGGATGTTGATTGTTAGAAGGCAGCTGTCTGAGATGGCGAATGGGAACATGGTTTGTATAACATTAACACGTTATTAGCTGTTCGATAATGTAGTAAAGCCAAAGTCTAATGGTGTTAATTACAGGTACTTGTCTAAAGTTTTAGAGAGCGATACTAAAATGCATTACCATTCTGATACATGGATTTGTAGACAACCCTGTATAATTCGCTCACCCTTATCTTTGAATTCAGTTTCTAGTTCAAACATGTATAGCTAAATGAATCCAGTTTTGCTACTTGCCTTTGTGTAGCCTTTAATACTTCATTTAACTGAGTGAAAGTGAAGCAGGCTTGAGCTGGTGTGAATGGGTGGAGGCGGGGAGTAATTAGCATATTCATGATTTTGCCTATACTAAATAAGGTGCAGTGCCGCCCACTAATATTGGCACCCTTGGTAAATATGAGCAAAGGTGGCTGTGAAAATAAATCTGCATTTTTTATCCTTTTGATCTTTCATTCAAAACATTTATGAAATTCTAACCTTTCTTTGAAGTAGAACAATGGAAAGTGGGGGGGAAATCTCAATATGAAATAAATGTTTTTCTCTAGTTCACGTAGCCACTGTTATTGCCACCCAAATATTGCAATGTCCTTTTCCCAAGATTTCAGTTCTGAGTTTTCTACTATAATGCCTGATGAGTTTGGAGAACACCAGACAAAAGAGCAAAGACCATTCCTTCATCCAGAATCTCTCCAGATCCTTCAGATTCCCAGCTCCATGTTGGTGGTGCTTCTTTTCAGTTCACCCCACTCATTTTCTACAGGGTTCAAGTCAGGAAACTGGGACGGCCATGGCAGAAGCTTCATTTTGTGCTCAGTAACACATTTTTGTGTTGATTTTGATGTTTGTTTTGGATCATTGACTTGATGGAAGATCCGAACATGGTCCATTATCAGATTTCTTACAGAGGCAGTCAGGTCAAGATTTTTTATCTGTTGGTATTTAGAATCCATGATGCCATGTGTCTGAACAAAACGTCCAGGATCTCCGGCAGAGAAATAGGCCCACAACATTAAAGATCCAGCAGTATATTTAACCATGGGCATGGGGTACTTTTTATCCCTGTTTGCACCAAACCCATCTGGTGGGTTTGCTGCCAGAAAGCTCTTTTTTATGTTTCATCTGACCATAGAAGCCAGTCCCAAAATGCTAGAGTTTCTTTTTGGATGAGCCAAAACCCGTTGAAAACCCCATGAACAACATGTGGTGATGTAGGGGCTGTTTGATATTTTTCTTAGGTTTTCTGACCCCAAGATTCAACTAATCTCTGCAATTCTCCAGCTGTGATCCTTGGAGAGTCTTTGGCGACTCAAAACTCTTCTCCTTAGCATGCATTAAGACGATATAGACACACGTCCTCTTCTAGGCAGATTTGTAACATCTTTAGTTGATTGGAACTTCTTAATTATTGCATTGATGGTGGAAAGGGGGAATTTCAATCATCCTGGTGTGCTACAAAATGTAAATATGAATGAATATACTTCAGAGATAATTTACTCATAAGAATTTCTAGGGATGCCAATAATGGTAGCCAGCATGTATTGGAGAAAAACATTTATTTCATAATGTGAGTTTCCCCCCACATCCAATGGTTTTACTTTAATGAAAGGTTAGAATTTTGTGAATTTTTTGAATAAAAGATCCAAAAAGATAAATGATGCAGATTTATTTTCACAGCCGCCTTTGCTCATATTTACCAAGGGTGCCAATATTAGTGGGTGGCACTGTAAAGATGTAGTTACATTTAAGTTCATTTGTAATAATATTTCACAACTTTACAGTTTTTACTGTATTTTGTGATCAAATAAATGCAGCCTTGGTGAGCAGAAAAGACTTCTTACTAACCCACACTTGTGTTTGAACGTACAAAAGTGTTTCAGCCAAGCATCATTTGAAAAATTTGGCTGAGCAGTGATCGTTTTTAGCATTAATGTAAACGTTCCTGTTGCCAGCAGACTCGTTGGCCCTGTGAAGTGTGTTTAGGTTGACTGCGTTCCACTGAGCCTGGATGGCAACAGCATGAAGGCTTTCATTGAGCTTTGGCTTAGAAGAGTTAACTACATCAGCCTGAACCCCCCTCTGCAGAAAATGTGCGGAATGTTCCCCTTTCCTGTGGGACGGGGTCTGTCTGAATGGGAAGGGTTTGTCTGTCTGTCTGTTGAGGTAAAAAGCCAAAAACAGTCCAGATTGGGACAGGAAGTCCTCACCATGGCCTGGAAAACAGCAGTAAGTGTCTGAACTGCACGTTTTGCGAAGTGCTGACACTTTCTTAATGTGTTTACTATGTGTGTTCATTGGATTCAATAAACCTTTCCCTCATGTGCTTCGAGTTTAGTCCCTGACTTATTTTCAAACTTGTAAACATGTATCGGATTCAATTATAACATTGTTAGGTATTTCTCTAATGAGGTTTACGCTGAAGGTTTAAGTGGGAACAGAGAACAATTAAGACAGTGGCAGTGAGTGTGTTTACATCTGCAGTCTCCTATAGTTATGTTTAAGCTGAAAGCATTTAAGGCCATGCAATAGTCTTGTGTTACCTTTTATTGGGAAAAGGTAATAAACCGTTAACTTTACAAGGTAATTAGTTAAAAAGCTAGTTAACTTTAAACCATAAAAAACATGTTACTTGAAATAAAATAAACATTAACTGAAATAAAATATTTTATATATATATATATATATATATATATATATATATATATATATATATATATATATATTTCAGCAATAACTTTAGTTTTAATTGATGTATTAGGTGGTTAAAATTAAAAAAAAAAATTAGACAAAAAACTAGATTAGATTATGTCTAAGTGTACAATGGGATGGATTTATATATCTTGTATTTTTTGGATATTGAGATTTTTTCCTATATGGAGTTATTAATGATTTTTACTATTAATATATGTATAAGGAAATACTTTTATGTACATGTTTTGTGCCTGCATGCATATTATGATGTCCATGGTAATACTGATTTAATGTGGTGCAGGTGTGCGCCAGTTCATGGGGCACTGAGGAAGAGCTTTGTCTCAAACGTTTTGCACCTTTGCACATTTTTTGCACGTATTTTTATGACCTCTGATGCAGCATTTAATAAAGAATTTTTCAAGAAGTATAAGCTTGATGTACAGTTGTGTGCGGATTTTGATTGTTTGATTGCTTGATGTTTTCTTGGATCTACGCACCGTACCAACTTGTGTTTCGGATTTTGGACATTTGGCGCTGCTCCTTTTCTGTGACTTTGTAGACAAAAAACGATTAAACATAAATAAAAATAAAATTACTAAAACTTTAAAACGCAAAATATAAAAACTAAAAACTAATTTGACATACATGCACACACACAAAAATGTAAAAATTAAAATAAATAAATTAATTAAATTCCTCCTTTTGGTTTAAAAAAAAATTGCTTTGAGATTTTTACAATTTATCGATGTCATATGTGTTTTCTGCAGGTCGAAAGCTTCGAGGGAAAGCCTTTTATTACGTCTGTGGGAAAGTGTTTTGTGAAGAGGACTTTCTGGTATGTCGTCTTCCCCTCTTCTTTTTTTATGTGGTTTCCATGTCTGGACATGTCTTGAGACATGTCTTACAGTCATAGGTCATAGTTATGTCAGAAGAATTTGTCATCTTATCTAAAGCATGTCTTTAAAGACATTATGAGGAATCAGGTTTCAAAACATGAACCTGGTTATGAGGTCACCTTAGCTCAACTTGGCCTAATCATTTAAAAGTAGACCAGTGGGATCCAGCAGTGGGATCTAGTGGTCTAAAATTTTTTTAATTTAATGCAAAATGAAAGTAAAATTCACTTGACTTGAAGAATGTCTCAGTATTTAAGAATCATGAGTTTCAGTAAAAGCAAGGCAGATTCTGCATAATCTTTAGACCAATACGGATGGGACTAGTTTTCTTTTTTCGGATGGGGCTAGTTTTTTTTAATACACTAATTCAGGTGTTTATTACAGGGTTGGGTGCATCACATGTGGTGCATATGGCTAATTAAATATATATTAATATACATTTTATTTATTATAAAAACATTATTTTAATAAACTTCACATGAGTTTATAGAAATGGCTGCTTATAATAAACTCGTCTAAGTTAGCAGATGAATCATTTCAAGTGACACTGATGTTATAAAAAATAAAAAATGTCTTAGCAGTTTCTGTGATTTGGCTCTCCTTATTAATTTTAATATATTATTTTTTTCATCCCATACCATCCATAGTCAGAGATGCAGCATGCGTAAGATTGGTGTGCAAATGGCAGCTCAGATAGGCCAAGAAACACATGAGGAGAAGCTGTGTTATAATGGAATATCAGCAATCACTGACTTTCGCATTTGGATGGGATTAGATTTCTCAGAGGACTATTGAGTTTGCTGAAAAACAGTAGGTAATTTTCTCTGGAATTTTTACAGAGGTTGTGTGAGAACAAACAAAGGCTTGGCACATTCAGACAGAATTAAATTTGCAAACTACGTCTGTGAAACATTGTCCCCTTGGAAAACTAGTCCTGTCCAAGTAGGGCTAATGTCATAGATTTGTTTAGTTAATTTGATTAGTAATCTGGAAAGGGAGGCACATCAAAAATATGTATTTTCTAAAAGCTTTTCTTTTCATTCTTAAATTTTCAGAATCCTTTTATTTCAATGGAAAAAATAGACTTTTGGATTCAGCTGCTGAATGTTTTGTGCATGTAGCTGTGTAGTGTAGAGAGTTGGTTAGGTATGACACATTCATGTATGTATTGTGTAGTTTGAGTAGAAAATAAATGTACTGCTACATTTACAAGCAATTTAGACAAGCAAAAAATGTGTTATAGGTGCATAAATGGCTTTCAGAAGCAAATGACCTCAGGGAGAGTATTTGGGAGGGTGCTTCAAATGAGGTGAAACAGCATTTCATGCAGAAGCAAATGCTGTTTGTGTTATCTGAAGGTTCTTAAATTAGAGAAACTGTTGACGTTTTGTGGGTTAGAGAAAATGAAGTGATGGAAAGGAATGAGAGTCAGTTGAAAACCTCACTTCTGTCTTCACTCTTGTCTTTAAAAGTACTCTGGGTTCCAGCAGTCTGCCGACAAATGCAACGTGTGTGGACATTTAATCATGGACATGGTGAGTCTGATGTACCGGCACACCCTGCATTAGTCATAATATCAGAGCACTGAGAATATCACACAACAGAGCTTGAAGGAGTTGGTTGGTTTAATTGGGTTTACAGTTGCTGATTTTATCCAATGCTCCTTGCACATAGATTTGGCTAAATGTAATAGTCCCACCTTATATTAGGTGTCTTTAATTACTATGTACTTGCATCAAAAAAATAATTGTTAGGTACAATGTACTTACTGTGTTCATATTGTATTGCAAAACACTTGCTGCTGTGAAGGTGAGAGGTTAGGGACTGGGGTAACACTGTATTTTAAGGTGCCCTTGTTACATGTTACATGTACTTACTATTATAATAACAATAAATTATGTATAATTACATGCAAGTAACCCTAAGCCAAACCCTAACCATATAGTAAGAACATGTAGTTAATTAATAAGAATTAATCAGTACTTAAAATAAAGTGTGACAAGGACTGTTTTATGGTATGGTTAGTTTTAAGATGTAATTACATGCAGGTATTTTTTAAATACAAGAACAATTTAAAACATCTATGTACACAAAATAAAGGTTCCAAAAGGGTGTTTGATGCCAGAAGAACCATTTTTGGTTCCCCAAAGAACCTTTTAATGAACAGTTCCTAACAGAACCATTTTGAAGAACATTTTAAAAATCTAAAGAACCTTTTTCAACTATAAAGAATCTTTTCTGCATTTTAAAGGTTCCTCACAGAACCATTGATGCCTATAAAGAACCTTTTTTTTTTTTTTAAGAGTGTATACAGCAGGTTTATTATCGTTAATTAAAACTAAAGCCATTAAGTTTGTTACATATTTTTTACTAATGATGTACTACTTGATGTACTAACAAAATTCAAATTGAAATAAAAATAAGTACTATGTAAACATAATAAATATTTTATTTCAGCTAATGGCCAATGCTAAGTTTCAGTTTAGTGTACGAGTGCTAAAATAACTAAACCTAATTAATAAAATAAATATTATATAGACATATTTTTTAAAAAAATAAATAAAAAATAAGTTTGGATATATTTACGGTAGGAAATTTACAAAATATCTTTATAGAACATGATTTTTATTTGATATCCTAATGATTTTTGGCATAAAAGAAAATGTAGAATTTTGACCCATACATTGTATTTTTGGCTACTGCTACAAATATACCAGTGCTACTTAAGACTTAAGATTTGTGGTCCAGGGTCTATTATACTGATATACTATTATAAAACTGTACTATATAGTATATCAGTGATACTACAATAACACTGGTAGACAAGAAGTTCATTGTATCACATTTCTAATTTAAATGTTAGTACACAGTTCACTTCATGTAAAGTGGTTTCAGTGTAACTTAGGTTTAAGATTTTTTTCTCATGCACAGATGCCTATTTCCTCTCTTAGAGTCATACTGACATGAGAGGCGGAGTGTCACACACACAAATGTGTAGCTGTTTGTTGTGTGTTGTTTGGCAGCATGTAAACATGGTGTTTCTCCTCAGATCCTGCAGGCGCTGGGAAAATCGTACCACCCAGGCTGCTTCCGCTGCGCCATCTGTAATGAGAGTCTGGATGGAGTGCCTTTCACTGTGGACACAGAGAACAAGATCTACTGTGTGAAGGACTATCACAGGTTAGTTAGCGCGGAGCTGCAGGTCCACAGCTAATCCCAATTCTTGATTGTACATGAAAGGGTGTTTATTTCTAGATGCTTTGATCAGATGTCTTTTTGTGTCCATTAGATGCTTTTTAAAGTTCATAAGACTACACTGTTGTGCTGTGTGTCTTATGTACAGAGCAAAAGCATAACTTTATAAAAAGAAGTGTTTTCCTGGTATTATTTTTGTCATACATTGTCTTTTGCAAACTCACATTCACATATGGTTTATTGTGTTGTGTTACTGGAGATTTTGCAGTGGACTTGTGTTTTCAGTCATCTAAACTGCCTTAAAGGAAGTGTTGGGGAGTAGTGACGCTACTAACGTAACTATTTTTCAGTAGCGTGACGGTAACTAAGCTGCTTTTAAAACAGTGTAGCTTTTCCGGTAGCTTACTACTTTTTCCAATAATTAGTGGTGTAGCGTGACCAAAGGCTACTTTCTGTTTTGCGTTCTGACGAGTCACGAGTCTGGAATGCATTAAAGCAGCATTGCATCTTCTGACTAGATCACAAACTAAATTTGTTCATTACCGCCATCTGTTGTGATACCACGCATCTCACGGCTTTACAGTCTGTTCACCAACAAGAGATTGATGCTTTTGCTAAGGATGTACAGAAGTGGATATTTCACATGAATCAGCTGTAATTTATGCAAAACAAAGATTAAAATGCGGTCTACGTTGAAGACTTAAAGCATTTACAGGAGGTGAATAATAGCCTTTTTAAACTGATTAATTTTGCTGCTTTATTGCACTCTATCAGATGCTCGCAGCTGATGTTTGACGTCTCACAGTCAGTTAATACCGCATGTGCTGTGAGTTTAACCTCAATTTTGCACTTTGACAGTCGGTTTGAGATAATGTAACTATACAACTATATTTTATTATTTATTGTATATTTTATTAAACTTTTTGTAATTGACATTACTTGGAAAAAGTGTCCCAATCGACCTGAATTCACCCTATTCTTTGAAATCATGATTGCACTGCAATATGTTGGTTTAAACCCCAAATATCTTGTAACTTCATTATATTTTACTTAGAACTTCATTATGATTCTTAATTAACAATTATTCAGTTATCTGCAATGTTAAATGTAAACAAAAAGTGTAAAAACAAAAAAAAAACAACAACATTAAAATAATAATAATTAAAAAATTTAAAGTAGTTTTAATGCAGCTAGCTACTTTTTCAGAAGGCTAGCTTAAATATGTAGCTTAACTACTTTAATTTACGAGTAGCTTGTTACTACTTAAAGGGATAGTTCACCCAAAAATTAAAAGTATCCCAGTATTTACTCACCCTCAAGCCATCCTAAGTGTATATGACTTTCTTCTTTCAGACGAATACAATCGAGAGTGATGTTAAAAAATGTCCTGGCTCTTCCAAGCTTTATAATGGCAGTGAATGGGTGTTGAGATTTTGAAGTCCAATGAAGTGCATCCTTCCAGTACTCCACACGGCTCTGGGGTGTTAATAAAGGCCTTCTGAAGTGAATCGATGTGTTTGTGTAAGAAAAATATTCTTATCTACAACTTTATAAACCGTAATCTCTAGCTTCCGCTAACTGTCGTTTGCGCGTTCAAGAGAGAGTGGCGTTCCAGCAGATGACATAAAACGTAGGCGTAGAATATGCTAGCCTCGTGAGAACCAAGTTTTGTTTACAGCAAAGGAAAACCAGTCTCCTCTTGGCTTACACTGAAATCTTCTGACATTTTTCTTTACAAATCCTCATTTTGTACATCTAATTTCCACACGTGAACACATGTACAACATTTAGCGGAAGCTAGAGATTACGGTTTACAACGCATCGATTCGCTTCAGAAGACCTTTATTAACCCCCCCGGAGCCATGTGGTGTGGTTTTCATGATAGATTAATGCACTTTATTGGACTTCAAAAAATCAACAGCCATTCACTGCCATTATAAAGCTTGGAAGAGCCAGGACATTTTTTTAACATAACTTCAATTGTATTTGTCTGAAAGAAGAAAGTCATACACACCTAGGATGGCTTGAGGGTGAGTAAACTGTGGGGTAATCTTCATTTTTGGGTGAACTGTCCCTTTAAATTAGAATAATTGTAATTTTTTCCTTCAGCTTTCAGATATCGTATAACTACACAGTCAGGCAAGAGTTAACTATGTACTGGTAGTAGAAAAAATAACTAAAAGATTGAACTTTGCTCCCAGGATAAGAGCAAATAGTTGATACCTGTTGTTGTTTTGTATCAAGGGCTTCTTTGTTAAGATTTGTGCCTATTAAAGTTGACTTTCCTGATAAATCTACACTAAGAAATAGCGATTCAAGTATAGAGTGTGACAGCTAGCCCAGGTACTCCCCTATTTAGTGAAGTTTGTGCAATAATGGCATTTCCTTATTTGAACACTTAATTTTAAATTGACCAAAAATGCAAAAAGGATGACCATACACACTTTGTCTAGATGTTATTATAGCACACTGCTGATGGTTGCGCCCCATAAAAATCATGACTTAAAGTCAGCAGGAACTGGAAATTGTGATGTATGTCGTATTTTGTCCATTGCAAATTGATTGTTGTTTGCTAACTGCTGTGCTTCATGTAAGTCACATCTTTAATCAACCTTAATGTGCACAGATAAGTCATGTATAATACTGCATTCCATTAAAAAAAAAATAATAGTCAGTTTTTATTTTATGGTGACTTTTGGCTGGCAAAGCAAAGATTAACTCCAGATGTATAAAGTGAGCTATATATTTCCTTCAGCTGATGGTAGACGTGTGCTTTTTGTTGTGCAGTATTCTCCATAATTTCTTCCACAGGCATTTTCCTAGCAGTAGCTTGATGTAATGACTTTTTATTGTGAGTTTTATTGGTGTTGAGGGTGTGTGTGTGTGCGCGCTTTGCAGCATTGCAAATTCTTCTCATGCATCCTTTGCCGTGAGCAGTGAACTGAGCAATGATTACTGTTGTTCCAAAACCCCAGACAGTCAGTCAGGTGGTGACCATATGGAGATGAAATCAAACAGTGCTTTTCCACTCTGTCCTTCTGGAATTGAGCTATTCACAGGCTAATCGAAGAGCCAGCAGATCTGCAATCTAGTCCAGTACCTCTTCTCAATCCACCTTTCACTTCCAAGTCATGCAGTGACCCAAAAAAGTATTTGGGTACACTCATAAATGTCTGATTTTCATTGCATTAGATAACAAAATATGCAAAGCAAATTAAAAAATAGCACGTTGCAAGCAAACATTTCACAATAAAGGGTTTTAAATAAGAAATACATGATTTATGAGAGAGTGGTTGAATTATTACCTTAACCGTTTTGTTCAAATTACTAATTGAATTACTCTGAAATGGAGAATGGTTCATTTTTACTTTGGCTTTGTTTGTAACCATTTTAGTTTATGGAGCAAAAAGTTGTTACTAGCAAAGTTGTTTCTCAAATGTAACTTACCGTTTATTGAACTGTTGTATACTTGCAATGTCACACTTGCACTTTTGTTGTTGGATCTGAATTGCAAATACTGATTTTAAGAACAACAGCATTAAGACTCAAACAGAAACAAAAATTTCTGTTAGAATATAACTTAAGACATACTGACATAAATTATATTTAAACTTTGTTTGGAGTCTTTTTTATTGCACAATGCACAATTCCTTATATGTGACCCTGGACCACAAAACCAGTCTTAAGTCACTGGGGTATATTTGTAGCGATAGCCAAAAATGCATAGTATGGGTCAAAATTATTGATTTTTCTTTTATGCCAAAGATCATTCATATATTAAGTAAAGATCATGTTCCATGAAGATATTTTGTAAAATTCCTACTGTAAATATATCAAAACTTAATTTTTGATTAGTAATGTGCATTATTAAGTATTTCATTTGGACAACTTTTAAGGCGATTTTCTCAATATTTTGATTTTTTTTTGCACCATCAGATTCCATATATTCAAATAGCTATATCTCAGCCAAATATTGTCCAATCCTAACAAACCATACATCAATAGAAAGCTTATTTTTCAGATGATGTATAAATCTCAAGTACGAAAAATGGACCCTTATGACTGGTTTTGTGGTCCAGGGTCACATATTATGTCTACACTGTGTTTTAGTATTACTATTAAAGGAGAAGTCCACTTCCAAAACTAAGATTCACATATAATGTACTCACCCCCTTGTCATTGAAGATGTTCATGTCTTTCTTTCTTCGTAAATAAATTGTTTTTTGAGGAAAACATTTCAGCATTTTTCTCCATATAATGGACTGTTATGGTGCCCCGATTTTGAACTTCCAAAATGCAGTTTAAATGCAGCTTCAAACGATCCCAAATGTGGTTGTAAAAGACCCCAGCTGAGAAAGAAGGGTCTTATCTAGCGAAACGTTAGTGGTTCTATGAAAAGATCTAGCATTATTTGATTGAAGAAGATGCTTTTTTTAATTTTAATGTAATGTAATGACATTCAAACATTTTAAATGTGGCTGAAGTGCCCAAATACTACTTTGGGCCACTAATTATGTTATTGTACTCTGGGAAAAATTCATGCTGATATGACTTTAATTGCTGTTTGTGTGATTAGTTTTCTTTCTCTTTTCATCTTCAGAGTTCTTGCTCCTAAATGTGCAGCATGTAATCAGCCGATCCTGCCCTCTGAGGTAAGACACCAGTTCAGCCTGTATCTATAAACTCTCTTCATACAGAAATGAATCTCATTTAACTGTAAAGTGTAATCAGTAAAACCCCAGGAAATTACTTGGAGTTTGAAATTTAGATGAGCCGTACTCTCAGCCTGTCTCATAGAATCAGCTTTCTCTGAAATAGAGCTGTGATGTGCTAGAGCACTGCCAATGCCATCTATACTTATGATGTATTTTTTTGCAAATGAACCAAAAAGAGCATGACAATTTCCTACTGAGTGGACCTTTACAAATAGTTATCCAGAACATCTGTGTAATTCCAGAACAATCAAACCTTCTTTAGGCCTGTTACTGAATGTAATTCTGTTAGCACTGATGAATGACTGATTACTACTAAGTTAGGGCATGTGTAATTTGTTAAAGCCCCCCCGTCTATAATTAGCGATGACCCGCAAGGCATGCTGCTCTCCAACACCATTGAGAGCAAGAGCTCAGTTATCTTGCACCTGCATGGAGGCTCTTATGAGAAACTCTACAGGAATGCCTCCTCTCTGATCACAGCCGAGTGTAACATTAACACCATTCACAGCTGAACCATCAAAGGAAAGATCAGAAAACAAAAAAAGAATAGTTCACCCAAAAATGACATCTTTTTTTCATAAAACAACAGTTTGTAGTGACAGTGACTAAATAACGACAGAACATTCATTTTTGGGTAAACTGTTCCTTTAAAAGCTACAATAAGCATTAACCAAACCCAGGCTCTTTGGAAATATGTGCCTACATTCCTGCAAAACTCCAAAAATGTACCTTAAATTCACTGCAGTTTCAGCTGAAATGAACACTAGAGGCAGTAAAACGCCAACGACCTTTATTCCTTTTCACACAAATGATGATTACAGGGGCAAATTAATGATTAATGAAGACTTAATTTTGTGTGGCTCACAATATGGCGCAATAATATATTTTGACCTCAAAACACTTGTACCATAGTGCATGATTTACCTTGATGCGGGCAGTTTACCAACAACATAATAATACACAGTCACATTTATCTGTTTTGGAGAAAATTGAACATGCTGTTTAGTGCCAGTTACTGGATATTTTATTTTGAGACTGCAGTTAAAATGTGAGTTATGATTTGGAGAAATTTAGCATTACATCACTTGTGAAGTCAAAGGCTGTTCTCTAAATCTGTTCCTCCAAACCTTGGATGGCCAGAGGGTACACATTGGCATTTTAGGGTGAATTATTCGTTTCAAGTGGACATCAGATGCAAATTTACTTCTACGTCAGGGCTCAACGCTAAGGATTTTTTTATTTGCCCGATCAAACTTTTCACTGGTCCTACCACAAAAAAATTAAATAGTTGCTGTTATCATTGTTTTTGACTCATAAGCTTATATGACACCAAAATTTTACATACCAAATAAAATTGTACAATTCTCGATTCCAATTTCGATGCTTCTCCGAAACCTATTAGCCTAACTAAAGTCCAAACATTATTTGTTTGTTCAAAAAAAAAAATGTAATTATTATTAATATTTTATTAAAAATAAAAAGATGCCTTAGGGAAAAACAGCAGATAGACTGAAAGAGCGAATGATTATGGAATGATATTATGTTTTTATGGTTACCGCTGTAAACAAAGCAGCTCAGTGCTTATGAACGCTACTTTAAATACATCATACATGATGGGTAAATGAAAAGAAAACGCCATGTAAACAGTCAGTTTCCCTTTTTTTTTTTTCTCTTTGCGTTCGTCTTTAGCGACTTTGGCCTCTGTTAACAGATGTCTAAAGAGTTTGTCATATTTCTACACACATGACATTTTGAAAGAAGACTGCATACAGTCCCTGTGCAAGCCCAGAACAAGAGATCAGTTGAAATCCGTCCGGTCGATCAGTGCATCTGTCTCCACTGTATAAATTATGTATTGATCATTGTTAAAGCTACAAAGCTAATACTTTTGTAGGCTATTTTTCCGTCAGAGATGCGTCTCTCTGTGATTGCTTAAAAATTTAAATTATCAAGGTTAAAAAACACATGCAAATGATAAACTTTCGTGACGACGCGGGAGAGGCCCGATCGGGCCAGTGACATATTTGTCAACTGTCCCGAGCGTCTTTCACGCTGGCTCCTTGTTGTCGAGCCCTGTACATGGTGCATATATGTCTTAGCAGTGTACGGACACAACCACAGTACAATGATAAAAAATCTGTTCACTCCTTTTTTATTTGTGATCCTCAAAAAACCTAAACAGTCTCAATTATCAACCACTAATGGAGTGTCCTGTATAAGCATGTTTCCGCCATTAGCCAGTTGTACACTGTCCGCCATTTTCTCCTGACATGAGATCCACTGAGGACGCAGTGGATTAGTTTTGTTTTTGATGGTAACATGCCACCAAATGTGCAAAAAACGGAAGAGAGGGGCGGGGTGAGCAGTAGCTAATTATCATTTAAAGAGACATGCACCGAAATGGGTTGGTATGAACAGAGCTGTTTTTGACAAGGTAAAAAGGGTGTTGTTTTACACAACCATTGAGGAATTTTAACCGAAGTATGGTGAAGACATTTCATGAAGACTCTAAACAATCATACAAACTTGTGGAAATGGGCATCTATTCACCAGTTAGTGCCACTGACCTGACACTTCATTTCTGAACTGCCTTAATGCGTACAACCAACATAATAATACATTGCAACAATAATTTTTAACTTTTTAATTCTAGGCTGGTTCATGTTTCTGTTTGGTTATTGAAGCTTTCAATTATAGTCATGTCATTGCATGTGTTGTGGTAAGATGTGTTTTTCTAGATGTGCTGTCATCTCTCATAGGGATCAGATGAAACCATTCGAGTGGTTTCCATGGACAAGGACTACCACGTGGAGTGTTATCACTGTGAGGTAAGTTTGACGTTGATGCAAGTCTCATCTGTGCTAATTTAATGTCATTCCCAACGGTTAGTGCAAGTAAAGAAACTTTTATTGTTGAAAAACAAAACAGCACTTCCCCTTGAGGCCTGCGTGCCTTGACATGTGATGTTAACAAAGATCTGCTGATGTCTTAGAACAGAGGAGCATGAAGTTGAAGTGTCATGTGAGTGTGAATCTCTTCCCGCAGGACTGTCACATGGAGCTGAATGACGAGGAGGGCCACCGCTGCTATCCTCTGGACGGACACCTGCTGTGTCACGCGTGTCACCTCAAACACATCGACCCGGCCTCCTCGCCGTCTGCTGCAAACAGCTACCGCAGTCAGTTTTAAAGATCTGCCTCCCCCTAGTGGGTGTTTAAAGACATTACCAGTTGCCAAAGATGCTCAGCTATTGCATTGCCAAAAATCACAACCGAGAATGAGATTACATACTGTGTGAGACACATTATTGTTATTATTATATATTGTATTATGTCTGAATTATTTACAGTTTTTGCATTTATTGATATTTTATTTGATTGGATTCAAAAGAAAATAGTTTAGCTTTGCTTGTATAATACAAATGCTCTAAACAATGAGCCACTGGCTTATGCAAAAATATGGCACCTAACAGTGTATAAACATTTATTTAATTAAAGGTGTGCTCAGTAATTGTTTTGATTCTCTTGTGCTGGATGATGTGGCCCATTGTTTTAGACTTACACTGACACCAGACAGTGGAGATGCTGCATCCAAAAGCTGTTTGCAGACCTGCCCAATACACAGTCAGCCATGATTTATTACACCAATGAAAGTGTCAATTTTTTTTTAACAAAGGAAAAATGACTGAGTGCACCTTTTAACAGACCAAATAAATAGACAAGCCTATTTATGAATGTATATTTATTATAATACACCCCCAGTTGCATGAACATTAAGTAGTAAGCTTTTAATTTTGTCTAATGTAATTTCATTTTCACTGACAAACACGAACATTAATTGTTTATTCCAAAAGCTAATGCAGATACTCGTGCATGCATGCCAATAAAACTTTTCTGAGTGCTCACATCAGTTGAACTGGCGTTGTGAGTTGTGAGTTTTATTATTCAGTCATGCAGTCAGATGCATTTTCACAATTCAAGACTATTATGTCAGACCTAAAGCTTCTGTAAAAGGCCTTCATTGTTTGTACATTTTGTTCAATAAAGATTTGGCACAATATAATGTTGGGTTGTTTGCCAAGTTTGGTGAATCAGATCACATGCTGCAGAAAATGCTTTTCTGAGATTTTCTGTCTTGTTTCCAGCCAGAATATCTAAAAATGCTTAGAAGGATTTTCTAGACAAGCAAAAATTGTTTTCAGAAAAAAAGAAGTCAATCAAAACAAGCAAAATCATCTGTCAGCAGGGTAAGCAACCAGTTTCAACCAGAAAACAAGATTACCCTGTATGATTTTCTTAAATGGAACATTAAAGATATTTTGACTGATGTCTGGGTTTTTTTGTCCATACAATGACAAAGTCAGTGGTCACCAAAATGTTTGGTTACCAACGTTCTTCTGCAAAGTATATTTTGTGTTCCACAGAAGGAATACATACATACAGATTTGGTAAAACAACATGAAGGTAAATTAGAGGATTTTGTGTGAACACATATTCATGAATAACCTGAACACGTTTTGGACAACTGTGGATTTTTTTTTTCTACGTATAAGCATTTGACATCTGCCAGCTAAACCCTGAGCAGTGTTGCCAGGGTCACGGTTTTCCCGTACAGTTGGGCTATTTTGAAAATGCAGTCGCGGGACTCAGACCCGTGGGTTGTGTTGTTTTTGGCTACTTTTATAATGTACCGCAGCTGCCCAAAGTGTATCTACAGACAAATAAAAATTAAAATAGTATGTTTTACTAATGTGTATTATACCTGGAATATATACCTGGCAACTTAAGAACAGAAAGGCGGGTGTCACATCACAAACTAGTATGAGTTTCTTATTTGATAAGAATAAAAATGCTATTTTTTGTTGTAAATTAATTGTTATATATTATATTATTTTAAAAGATTGATTGATTTATTAAGTTTTTAGTTTACATGCATTCTGAAAGCATTTTCTTCCATAATAATGGTAAATGAATATTCTGATAAATATTGATATGATATGGAAAAAAGTATCATCATAATTATTTCTGGACATATTACCGAGCCCTAATTGAATTGGATTTTATACTGAAAAAGTGATGAAAACATTTTCTTACGGAAAATGCTGAAAAATAAAGTAAACAAAAGGGTAAAAGAAAAGGAAAAACAAAACAAAAAAAAAATTAAATTCATTAATTCTTTCTAAAAGTGATACAAACAACTAGGACTATGTTTATGGCCAAAAGCATTTGAAAATTATAGTATACAAAGTTGCTGACAAATTGAAAAAAAAAATACCAGTTTAGGGTTCATAAGTTACTGGTACTTTGCATGGTGGTAACTACAGATGTAAAATTGCTGCGTACTAGTATAAAAATGTAAGATTGAGGAAAAAAATAAAAAAAACTTCATCAGAGTACTGGGGTTGGTCCCCCTATAGAAGTCCCTACGGTGGCAAAATGTGCAAATTCAGCAGTATCCTCTTCCAGTAAATAAAATATGGTGCCATTTTCTCTGAAAGATATATATTTATTCCATATTGTCACCCTCTTACCACATAAAATATTGAAAATCATTTTTATGTTTACCTAAAGTAGACTAACCCAGGACAGCAAAGTGTTACAAATGGACTGAATTGCTAATTATTTCTAGTAATATAAATATAAATATACACTTATCCAAATGGTGATGCAGAAGCACAAAACAAACAATGAATTAAGTACATTTTTACATTCAACCTACTTTTTTTCAATGTAGAGGCTTTATTTAGGCTCCTCCATAGTTATACTAAGCTTCACAGGTAAGATTCTGAGAGGGAAATCTGTACAGCTGCTATAGAGAAACGGATGGACTGCTTCTCTAAATGTGCTGGTGAATGTGCACAGATGTGTGTTAGTAAGAGGATCAGAGAATGAAATCTTTCCTCCGTCCCAGTCCACCCGAACTCTGATCATCTTCAGTCGCTTATCAACAGCTAAATGCGTGCGGGGCATTCGCGGTGACTGTGTAGTATACTGATCAGCCATATAACGCACACGCCACACTCCAGAGTCAAAGAAAACTCCTCCTTTTCTCTGATTAGATACTGTGGTTACTCCAACAGACCAGCATGTGTTGTTTTGGACCTCCACATCCCAGAAGTGTGTTCCAGAGTCAAAGCCCTCAGAACCCAGCACACAATGGTAATAGTTAAATCTTTCTGGATTTTCTGGATACTGTTGTCCATCAGCGCTGGATTTCACATGGGTCAGATCATCAGTCAGAAACAGCAAAGGATGTGCAGTGTTGGGGTCCAATGTGACCGGAGCTGATGGGAATCATCACAATTTATATTAGGCATCACTGACTGTGGAGACCCACCAATCTCACACTCAAAGCACACAGATAACATCTAACCTCTCAGCCTTTTCGACTTGAAATATCAGGGGTCTTCAAATGTTGTGTTGGATAAAAGGGGTCCCTTTTTTAATTACTTGTGATTCAAGAAGTTTTTGAGAATTAAATTTAGCTTATGTATCAATTTTGTGTTTGTTAGCATTTAAATTAAAGCTAGATAACAATAATAATTTATTAATTTAAACAACTAATGCTGCATCCTTCTTGGAATTTTTTGGAGGCCCCCTAGTGGGCCCCGGTTGAGAACCACGGCACTAGACCAATAAACTGATCATATTTAGAGCACTGATTCAATTATATATCTACTAACCCTACAAATCTTAGGCCCGACAGTAAAAGATGTAAGGATCAAATAAAATATTTGTCAGAAATGCTGGTGAGGTCCAAGCCCCTAGTAGGTTAAACCAAGGTGGCCAATTCCCAGGGTAGAGGCCAGGCCAAAGGCAGCATCTGGTCCTCCAGGTCGGGGACTATGGGACTAACAACTCCATCCCATAACATCTATATTGTTATGGAATCATCATTGTCTGAACAACCAGCCCTAAAGTGGACTTGAGCCAACTAACTGGCAGTATGACCCCTAATGAAAGCCATCAAAAGGAAGTCAGGAGTATGAAATATAGTCTACTCGGGTGCAAAATTATTATCTGTGTTGGAACATGGAATGTCCGCACCATGTTCAAAACATTGGCTCAAGTTACAAAAGAGATAAAGAAATACAGACTGGACATCCTAGAAGATCAGTGAATGCTGACGGCCCTGTTGTATTTTACTTTGGACATAGAGAAAGTTAACAACTTGCTAGAAGGGGAACCTATAGATGCTTCAATTCTGAACACTGTATCCCAACCATTGTATGGGAAACTATGCCAGACAGTATCTAAGGTCCCTCAATGTGACATGCTTTTGACCATGGGAGATATGAATGCAAAGGTTGGAGCTGATGGATGTAGAGTGATGAATGACATTGGTGAGCATCTTGCTGACTTTTGTCTTGACAGTAATTGTGATTGGGGGTACCATCTCTCCACACAAAGACATTTAGCTGACATGGAAGTCACCTAAGAGACACCGTCAACCAGATAGACATTATAATAAATGACAAGTGGCAGAGGTCCCTTTAAGGTGTCAGAGTTGTTGTGGTGCTGATGTCAACAGTAAGCACTACTCATTGCCTCCATCAAACTAAAACTGCGGAAAGCAGTCAATGTCTAGATACCGATAAGCTGAAATGCCCAAAAGTTACCAAAGTATTCACCACCAAGTTAAGAAACTGGATTGCTGTCCTGGCTGAAGAGGACAGAGATCCAGGTGCTAACACCAAATTGGAATCCATCAGAATGGCTTTTCTAGAGACAGGTACCAGTGTCCTGGGCTATAAAAAGAAAAAGATCAAGCAGTGAATGACACAAGAACAAGAACAAGCAGGATTTAGAAGTTCAGAAGCGTGCACAGACTAGATCTTTAATCTGAGAAGCATCATTGTGGGCCTGAACATCAACCCATACAAGACCAAAGTTACGTGCATTAATCTATCCCTCATGCACCAATCACTGTCAAAAACAAACTACTAGTATACGTCAACAATTTCACATGCCTCAAAAGCCAAGTTAGCACGGATAACGCAGCATAAACTTTAGTTTTAATCTGCATTTGGTGGATCACCGTTCGAAAACAAATCTCTAATAAATCATGAATCAGTTAGTCTGTACTGGCAGTGCAATTCAGTTTGTGCACGATCCACGTCTCCACCAAAAGGTTTCCATTAGAGTAATCAATGCAAGCGAATCGAATGGAGTTTAAGTGCCCGGGTGGATCAGAGAGGCAAAACTACTGACCTGTTCAGGATTTCAAGTGCAGGTCAGTTTAATCTGTAAACAGGTTACTGCAGTTTAGAGACACAACTGGTAGCCCTATTCCTTAGTTTGAAGTGTGTTGTACCAGAAAACCTTTGAGGCACAATATCATGAATTGTTTGATCAGAGCAACTGAGATAAACCTGCAATGTACAGCCAAAGACTCGCAGATGACCTGATGAAAGGAGGAAAAAAACATTTCAGTGCAGTGTATAAGAAGAACACTAGACAAGTATGGCCTTTTAGTTGAGGCATCTTGCCGACTTGAACATGCTAAAATTCATTTGGACAGACTAAAAATTCTGGAAGAATGTTTTATGGAGTGATGTGACCAAACTGCAACTTTTTGGACCTGTGGTATGTCTGGTGTAAAAAGAAGCAAAGCTTATAAGCAGAAGAACACCATCTCCATCCTCAAACTTGGAGGTGTATCAGTCCTGTTATGGGGTTGTTTTACTGTAGTAGAAAGTGGAAAACATGACCATATGGAGGACCATATTGAAGAAAGCAATGGCAAAGTGAAAACCAAAGATTATCAGTGATCTAGCTTTTTCAGACACTTCTAAGCAGCGTTTATTGTTGGTGTTAAAGAACAAAAGATTCTGCACTAAATTCTGCATCATCCAATTACATTCTCAGAACTACTGTGTATCAAATGTGTATTAATAAACTTTTTCCAATTTCCAAGTCCAATAAACTTTTGCCTTTGTTGAACTGGTTTCACAAAATTGACTTGCAGGTCAAGGGAGTTGAATAATAATTTCAACTGCATATATATATATATATATACAGTCATGTGAAAAAGTTAGGACACCCTTTTGAAATCCATGGTTTTCCATATCAGGACATCATTAAAAAAAAGAAAGTTCTTGGCTGGTCTTAAATTTTTGAAAATAAAACCTCAGATGAACAACAACACATGACAAATTGCACTGTGCCATTATTTACTGAACAAAAATAAAGCCAAAATGGAAAAGCCATGTGTGATAAAGTTAGCACCCAAGGGTTAACACCCTTACTGTTAACATTGGAATTAAGAGGGTTAATAACAGTCAAGCTCTGCTAATCAAATACCTTTGATTAACTGATCATCAGCAAGTCTGAGTGCCTCTATAAAAGCATAAGCTTTGGCAGTTTGCTGGTCTGGAGCCTTCAGGTGTGTGTTAACACAATGCCAAGGAGGTAAGACATCAGCAGTCATCTTAGAGAAGCAATTGTTGCTGCCATCAGTCTGAGAAGAGTAATACGGCCATTTCCAAACAATTCGAAGTTTATTCACAAGTGGAAGACATTTAAAACAGATACCTCTCCTTCCAGGAGTGGACGTCCCAAAAAATTCACCCCAAGATCAGACCGTGCAATGCTCAGAGAAATGGCAGACAATCCAAGAACTACACCTCAGACTCTACAGGCCTCAGTTAAATGATAAAGTTCATGACAATACCATTAGAAAAATATGGGACAAAAATGGCATGTTTGGAAGGCTTAGCAGAAGAAAGACTCTTCTATCTAAAAAAAACATTGCAGCACAGTTTAGGTCTGCGAAGTTGTATCTGAACAAAACACAAGTTTTCTAGAATAATGTCCTTTGAACAGACGAGACCGAAGTGGAGATGTTTGGCCATAATGCACAGCGCCAAGTTTGGTGAAAACCTAAAGAGCATATCAGCACAAACACCTCATACCAAAAGACAAGCATGCTGGAGGAGGGCTGATCATTTTGGGCTTGTTTTGTAGCCACAGGACCTGGGCACCTCACAGTCACTGAGTTGGCCATGAACTCCTCTGTATATCGAAGTATTCTAGAGTCAAATGCGAGGGCATCTGTCCGACATCTAAAGTTGGGCCAAAATTGGGTCATGCAACAGGACAATGATCCCAAGCAAACCAGCAAATCTACAACAGAATGGCTGAAAAGAAATCAATCAAGGTGTTGCAATAGCCCAGTCCAAGTCCAGAGCTCATCCTGACTCAAATGCTGTGGTGAGAGCTGTGCATAAGCAAATGCCCACAAACCTCAATAAACTGGAGCAACGTTGAAAAGAAGAGCGGTCCAAATTCCTCCAGAACAATGTGAGAGACTGATAAAGTCACACAGAAAATGAATGCTTCAAGTTATTGCTGCTAAAAGTGGATCTACAAGCAATTGACTCCTAATTGTGTCCTAAGTTTGTCACACATGGCCTTTCCCTCTTGGCTGTATTTTTCTTAAATAAATAATGACATTGTGTGATATGTCATGTGATGATGTTTATCTGTGGATTTATTTTCCAAATTTTAAGACCTGCCAAGGACCAGATAATTTTTTATTATGTCCCGATACAGAAAACCATGAAATTCAATAGGGTGTCCTAACTTTTTCACATGACTGTATATATATATATATATATATATATATATATATATATATATATATAATGCATAGTGCATCTCATTAAATTAGAACATCACGAAAAATGTATATATATGTGTGTGTGTGTGTGTGTGTATATATATATATACATATATATATATATATATATATACACAGAACAATGCAAAACTTACTTTGTTGAACTATCTCCATCATCTTCTGCCAGACTTCAAACTTTAGGTTCCCCAGGTGTTTTGTCACATTCATCAGTACTCCAGCTGGCATGACAGGATTCTGCTGTGTGATCTGAGCTCTGCGATTACATTCAAGAGTTAAAAAAATAAAACATAAAAACTGAGGATCTGCACTACAGAGAGAAGACAGCAAGAAAACAGGTCACTTACCTATCTTTTGACAAAGTGAAGTTCTGCAAAACACAAAAGGAGGAAATAAGCTAGATGTACACATTATCACATGTTATTCAGCCCTTAACTAGTAATCAAGCGATACTGATTCAGTGCTGACTGATGCTGATATCTTAGCAGAATGATCAGTGGCAGATATACAAATAATATATACATCACTTTATTTAATTTAAATTTATATGATAAAAAATAGAAAAGTAAACTAAAGAAAATAGTCCAGATTCCTACACATCACCCAAGCAGGCCGAAATATATTGACTGACGACTACCTCAGCTCTGAGAGTCACTTTAATGTCTTTATTTTTGCAGATAAATGCAATAAAACAATATTGTCTTAATACAAAAAAAAAATGAACATAATAAAACATTAAATTAAAAAAATACAGGTTAGTTCTTACTTGTAGAAAGAGCATGTCAGCAGCTTCTAAATCTTTTTTTAGAGTTCCAATGTTGTTTGAAAGAGATTCTATCTCTCTGTCTATTTGTTCAATCTTCTCCTTCATCATCAGGCTCTTCTGATTCTTTTCCTCTATCAGTGCAGATATTCTGATCATCTCTTCATCTCGCAGAAACTGATGAAGTCGCTCAAACTCCTCCTGCAAGCATCTCATGGTCTGCTGAGTTTGAGCCTGTATAATATGCAAAGATGCTTTCGCATCACTTCTTTTACTTGAATCTTCCTATAAATGCTCTAATCTAGAATATCTGACTGTATAGCTCTTACCTTAATGTGTTGTGCTGCATCATCAAATGTTTGCTTGATTTCTTTAAAGCTCTCAAGTTTTTCTTGTAAATGTTTTAAAGCAGTCTTCAGTTCCTCCTAAAATTAAATAAAGAGTGTTTGTTAAATCAGTAAATCAACATCATTAATCGTAAGGTTACGCAAAAGACTATTCAATATAATTTAAAGCAGTAGTTATCAACCTTTTTGACTCGAAGGCCCCAATATTTATTTTGGTATTTCTGCTGCAAACATGACAAGGATGATTGTTTTCAAAAGTTTTATTAAAGGGGTCATCGGATGCCCATTATCCACAAGTTGATACGATTCTTTAGGGTCTTAATGAAAAGTCTATAATATACTTTGGTTAAAAATTCTCAATGGTTGTGTAAAACAACACCCTTTTTTACCTTGTCAAAATCAGTTCTGCAAAAATCTTCTCATTCTGGTTGAGGCTGCTTTAAATGCAAATGAGCTCTGCTCGCCCCGCCCCTCTCGTCTCTCTGTGGAGTGACGAGCCTGTTTACTTTAGCCGCGTTTAGCCGCAAAACTTGCTAACTAGCACTTTATTAGGAAAGGCGATCGCAAAGATTCTTAAAAAAACCCTTATACTCACTTCTGCTGTATGTGAAGCTGGATCACGAATGATTTGCGCGAACATAGACTGATATATGTAGATTGGGAGGCGCATTCCCTTGACAAACAAATGCAATCCACTGCATCTTCAGCGGCTCAGATGTTGGGAGTAAATGACGACCACTATGTTCATTACTACATCCAGCAACACAACACCTCAATCGCTCAATCGGAGATGTTCTTGTCTAACAACTTACATCCCTGCTTTAGCATCGAAACAAAACAGGTCTGACCGTGACAGCTGATCTGAGGTAAGACGCTCATGTCAATCAACTTTTGTGGGAGTGGCCTCTGTGGGTGTGACGCCACAACGACAGGCATCTGAGAACGGCTCGATTTGAAAAAGGGAATATTATTTTTACAGATTAATTAAAAACCACTGCATGGATTTCTATCATTATAGGGTAGATTTCTACATACACTGCCAACACACATTAATGTTCAAACAACATGAAAAAGTGAACATCCGATGACCCCTTTGAGTAGAGACTGGGAGTGCTGATCTGTTAAATTAATTCAACACAGTTCATTTTGTCATTGCATATGATTCAAAAGTTTTAATCTGAATGTTTTTTTTTAAATAATAGTTATTGAATGGAAAAAATAAATCTCAAGTTTTCTCTCTCTCGCTCTGTGTGTGTGTGTGTGTGTGTGTTCAGCATATTAATGTTAGAATTAAATTATTTTAAGGAAATTCTGAGAACAATATCATAAGAAATCAAACCTTTCTTTGATATTTGGAGATTTCAGTGCATCAACTGTAACTGTAACTCTGACTATTCAGTGAAACTAAGCTACAAAAAACACTAAGCAATAACATATTCCATCCAGGTGCACATAATGGGTAATAAGGAAGTAAGGAAGATGCTATTACTACAAAACAAAACACACACACACACACACACACACACAACACAACACAAATAAATAAATACATTACATACATATAGTCTTATAAATAAATATGCAGTTAGTTATTTTGTAATTGTTAGGAAAATTGTTAGTAATAACTGTTAGTAATTGTAATTGTATATACAATTTATAGCATGACCAGTTTGAAAGAAACCGGAAACAGTAACACATCACCACCCAAATGTACACATCATCACTGGCTAGGTATTTTTCAATAACCCAGGTGCAAATAATAGGTAACAAGGAAGTCTGTTGCTATTAAAACAAGAACCCAGAACAATTACAAGAGTAAAAAATTAAAATGAAAAAGGAAACATGAGGAAACAAAAAACAAACAAAAAAAACATTGTAAAACAATTTCCAAAATAGAAATTGCTAATACATTTCACCAAAAATGCCAAAGAAATAACAACTAACGCATTAGATTAAATATGACATTTTTAAGTAGAAAAACTTTTTCTTCTTGTAAAATATACTCCAGTAATCTTTTATTTGAATAAAATTTCAAATCTTGTATTTTCAACTTAAAAAATATTTTTGTTACAGCGTACACAAGAATCATAACGACACAAAGATGTTTTACCTTTAGAAGCGGTGCAACTTCATCAGCAGGTCTGAATGTGTGATTGAGGTGTTTTTCTGAATCTCTGCACACCAGACACACAGGATGTTTATCATCCAGACAGAAGAGTTTCAGTTTTTCTCCATGCACATCGCAGAACACCTCAGATGATGACTGCAATGAACTTCTCTTCTGCAGGAATGACTCGCACAAGTTCCGCAGTGCAAGATTAGCAGGTGTTTGACATCCTGTGAATCTTTTCCTGCAAACTGGACATTCCTGAAATCCTCTGTAGCTCCAGAACTGTTTCAGACAAGCTCTACAAATGCTGTGACTACATAACAGAAGCACAGGATCAGTAAAGATGTCTAAACATACAGGGCACATCAAATCCACCTCTGATATTTGACTTGAAGCACTCATTTTCTACCACAGTCTCTTCAGTTACGCATAAAAAACGTTATAATTAAAGGCTTTTATCAGGCCGCTATACCGGATATCCTTGTTTGATTCTGAGCTTTGGTCTCTACAGCACGTTTAATATGTGATCACGTAGTCATCACTATCCATGTTACAGGTTAATGATTACTTCAGAGGACTCATAACCCTGTACTTCATTGATATCTGATCAAATGCACATCATCATTCTTTTGTTTGATTGGAACAGCAGCTATGCTAATTTTTCTCATTTGCGTCTCTGTTTCTGCCACAGGATGGGCATCCTGAGGAAACTAGGATCCAACCCTTACAAAGATCTGAGATGACCAAACACCTGAGAAGAGACGATACCAAACCCTCAGAGGACATCAGATGATTCCAACCCTGAAACAACATACAAAAATATATTTTGCTATAAGTTGTATCATGAAAAGCGCTATACAGATAAACTTGAATTGAATTTAATTAAAAAAGAAAAGGTGCTTGCAATGATAGAAGACGCTTGTATTGTAAGTGAAATCTTCTCAGCACATCTTCTGTCAACACAGTGTATAGTAGTGTGTGCACCATCAGTGATGAGGACCATTTAATTATGTAAGTTTATGGATTTACACTTATTTTTGGATTTTAAGGACAAACTCTGATAAAGGTTCAGTGGGAAAAAAAAAAAATAAATAAACCAAGTGTACTCTGTTGACTCAAAAGTATTAAGTGTGACATCAAAAAATTCAGCATTTGTTGAGTATCTGTCATGGTATCAGAGTATTTTAATGATGTAAAATGAACTCAAATGCAAGTTTACTGGAATATGTAAACATCAAGCATCAACAAATCACAGGTGAGCATCAGATACAAAGTTAAAGTAAAACAGTTAACTTCAGTATAACCATCTTGCCTTGCAGGTGACAAACAATGTAGACAGAAACAACCAAGGAGGATCAGGAAGTAGCCAATGCATAATATGGAGATGGAAATGGATCATACTGACGTTACCTGAGCGATTGCAGAAAATAGGCTACATGACAGCTTATTTAATTTCATTACTGAATGAATCCAGGTTTTTAAATGAATCGAGTGAGTCAATGATTCAGTGAGCCGTTCATAAAGCCAGTCACTTGCTTCCTTTCAGAATGAATCAGTTGTTTGAAGAAATCGATTGAATGAATGACTCAATTATTAAGACAGTGATTTGCAACCACCTATTGGCCTTCTATATTTAGAGTATGCTTTTTTTTTAACCATTTGATATTTCAGTATTCATTTTAATTTTTGTATGTTGAATAAAATATTTGATTCTGAAACTACTTTTTTATAATGTCTATTGAGTGCTTTTTTTTTTTTTAACACAATACTAAATGTTTACTAATAACTTTATCCTTAATTAACAAATTATGTGTTCATAAATAAACCTCATTAATTTGACATTAATTCAATTTATTAATCAGCACATAATCTTAATAATTAGAAAACAAATTATTGCTTAATAGTACTATTGAAAAGATAAAAAAAAAAATACACAGTACACTCAACCCCATTTAAAAATATTTGATTTTTTTATATTATTTATATGTCAGGACAAAAGCTACACAAAAAGAAAAATTTAAATTAATTGTTTTTTTTTTGTTAATTATTTTTTTTTAGGACATCTGTGCACAAAAGTATTTTTTTTAATTGTAGTGTTTTTCGTTAAGACATAATCTATTAGTTAATATAGATTCAAAAACATACAAAAAAAAAAAAAATAAACATAGGGAAAATAATCTTACGTTTTAAGACATTTTCTCAGTAAATGTTTTTTTTTTTTTTTGTTTTTCCAGCTCTAGAAACAAAAATTATGGAGGTTTTATTTTACAGATATCTCACGTACACGACGTCATCGCGCTACAGTCTGCAGCTCAAGCTTGAATGTGCGTGAATCGAATTTGAGTTGCTATAGCAACAGATATAAAAGCTGAAACCCGTCGATTTCTGATTGTTGGGTTGTTTGAAGGCGAGACTTTGGAGACAAACTTTTATCTGCGACAGACTTTGTGCTGAGAAAGTGATTTTTGAAGGAGTTCGGAGCATTTCTGTGGAGTTCGGAGGATATTTTCTTTTGACTTGACTTTCTGAAGGAGCTTAACGTTACATTATTTCTCAGGAGAGTTTTATTTAATTTATTTGTTTTTATTTGATTGGAAGTGTTTCTGTTACTTGTCTTTTTTCTTTGCTTTCTTTCTTTTCTTTTGTTTTCATCTTTTCTTTTCTTTTTTCCTCTCATTGTGTAGGAGATTCTTCAGGATATTTTCGATGGCTCACATGGGAGAAAGACGAGGTGAGAGTTTTATTTTTTCATGTTTTTATTGGTATGTTATGGTATGATGTTGTATATTGTTGGACTACCCTAACATTAATAAATGTGTGCAGTTTAACAAATTTATCTTGAATATTCCCAGTTAAATAAACACAAATTGTATTAATTGGATATGAAATTTCATTTAAAAAAAGTGTAATATGTGTCTCATGTTTGCATACAGTAAGTTACCATTTCAGATGTGGTTTATTTTGTAATAGTTCAACTGCATCTCTAATAATAGTGAAGCTGAAATTTTGTCTGCTTCAAAAAGAGAATCGTTAATGTTACCACCTCACTACTGAGAAATATCACCAAACTTTACAGTTTAGCAACTATTTTAACGAAAATGTCAATCTCTGAACCTGACAACATGTATGTTTCCATGTGTGTACAGTTTGTGAGCCCTGTGATATACAGTGTTATAATAATGATGTTAACAACAAGCACAATGTCAAATTGTGTGAAATAGATTGTAAACTGCTGCTGCTCTTTCAGCCTTGGGCCGCTCCAGATCCGCTGCTGCTTTCACCCAGATGGCTGCTGGTCAGGAGGTTGGAGGACAGTGTGGTGACCACATCCAGAAAACACTGTCAAACCCAACCCAGCCATGGAGTCCAGAGCTGCCCGGCTATATCGCTCCTCTGCCTTCTGAGTCGACTCAAAGGAAGAGGAAGCGGCAGAGCTTGGAGGATGAAGATCCCTCCACCTCATACGAGAGACCCGCCAAACGCTCTCGTGAAGGTCAGGCTTATTCTCAAGACATTGCTGAATTACTACATGATTTGCCACTGAAAGTGCTCATTCACTGATTGATGTAAAAAATGTATACGTTTTAGATACTGTCACCTGTTTTCTCTTGAAGACATTTCTTGTGATGGTATGTTGCAGATTCATATATAAAGGGCCCAATGCTGGGTCAAGGTGGATTCGGCTCTGTGTTTGCTGGGACCCGCAGCTCTGATGGATTGCCAGTAAGACATTTTCTCATTACTCATGACACTTGTGACATAAACCGTATTTCATCTGTACAGAGCATGAGGTTATTGTCATAATTAGCAGGTGTAATTTACTGTGGTTCATCTGTCTGCAGGTCGCCATCAAGTACGTCACTAAAGACGAGGAGCACGAGGACATTGAAGTTGTAAGTTGAGTCTTATTGGTTTATTACACACATACATCCACATTCAGTCCTCTAGCGATGATGTAAGGATCACATGTCTCCTCTGCCGCTGCAGGAAGGTCAGGGTCTGCTGCCGCTGGAGGTCGCGTTGATGACCCGGGTCAATTCGGCTCCTGCGTGTCCCAATGTCCTGAAGCTGCTGGAGTGGTTTGAACATCCCGGCCGCTACGTCATGATCCTGGAACGTCCAGATCCTTGCCAGGATCTCCACAGTTTCTGTGAGGAGAACGGCTGTCTGGATGAGAGTCAGGCCAAGAAGGTGCTTATGCAGCTCATCAACGCTCTCAAACACTGCGAGAGCTGCGGCGTCTTCCACCGGGATGTCAAGCCACAGAACCTGCTCATTTGCACCGATACCAACGAGATCAAGCTGCTGGACTTTGGCTGTGGACACCTCCTGAAGGACTCGGAGTATAAGGAGTTTGCAGGTTGGTTAGGAAAAGACCTCACTATGATATTCTGTGGAATTTGATGAATTTTGAATGTGGATATTCAGCTGATCTCTTCTTCCTCTCGGGTCTCTCAGGCACTCTTTCATTCGCCCCTCCAGAGTGGTTTCGTTCCCACAGCTATCGTGCAGGACCAGCTACTGCTTGGTCACTGGGTGTGACGCTGTACCAGCTCCTGTGTGGTTCTCTACCTTTCAGAAGCGCACGGAGGGTTCGCAGACTGCGCTTCCCTAGACACCTGTCTGCAGGTAAGAGATGACAAACATTCAGCTGTTCACAGACAGAAATCATAGCCAGAGCGACAAGTAGTTGTTGTTGTGTTACTGAAGTACTGTGTTGTGTGTCACAGATTGCCGTCAGTTGATCAGATGGTGTCTTAAAGCAGCAGCGGACGACCGTCCCAGCTTACAGGACATTGAGCAGCATCCCTGGTTACAGTCAACAGGTGACCAATCACATCACACTCATCTCAGTGACTTCTTGTTCATTGGACAGTTGGATTGTACTGTCAGGATAAATGTAGGTAACTGGTTGTAATTCTGTACAAACCAGAGTCCTGATGCTACAGAGATCCGGTCCAGACTGAGCCTAAAGCAGCATGTAGCTGTTTTCATCAGGAAAGGAAAAAGAAGACAAAAAACATCAAAACATTAGGCATTATTTAACTAGGGTTATAATTTATGTTTTGAAAATATTTGTTATTTGAAATAAAATAAACTGTATATAAAAACTGTATATAACTGTATATAAAAAGCTAAATGTTAATAAAATCTTAATACAAACTATAAAAGCATCTCATTGTATATTGTTAAAAATAAATAAAATGTTAATAAAATGTTAATCTAGACAAAACCACTATTGAAAAATGAACATCAGGTCATTGTCAAAAAACAACTTGTTAAAAAACAAACCCTGACTCTCACTGATACTAAAGCACTGATTTAAATGAGGACAGAAAATACATGGATGGATACTGTTTATTAATTAATCATACAGTCTGGGATTTTAGTTTCACTGATACATTATCAAACTACATCCACATCTCATATCACAGAATGGTTCCAGCAACAATTTTTTTTTATCCTGTAGTGTATTATTTCATTAGTTAGTTATTAAAAGAAAATAAATTAATGGACAGTCTCTTTTTAAATGTTGCAAATGGTCCTATTTTTTGACAAAGATTTCCTTGGAGATGAGCATGAAGATCAGGTCTTTGTGGACAGCAGGGCATCATTTTTCTGACATCAGAACATTCTTAATGCAGTCGGGTGTTCACTATTTGACACTATTAGACAACATTGTTGTCTTCGTTGTCAGACTCCTGCAACTAAAAAAACATCTGTATTGAAAGTGACCAGTGTTTGTATGTTACCGTATAAATATCTACATTAATCTGACATCACATGAAATGTAATTCTCTTTTTTTTTTATAGTGCTTTTCTTCAGTGCATTGAAGAAATACTGCATGAAGACGATGAATGTTCTGCTAAAAAATTCAAAATAAGCTTCAGTCCTGATTGTAGTTAAAAATATCAATCAGTACCATCAGAAGGTCCATAAAGAAACTTATGGCAAAGATGGACTTATGGCAAAGCCCGGTAAGCGTTTATAATTATAGCTATACTGTACAGTGACTAATTTTCAATATTTGCACTTTTTTTTTCACAAAGAGTGAAATATTTTCACAGGACCAACCCTATGATCCAGAACAACAACAGTACAGCAGTGGATGGATGTTGAGGAAACCTTTGACAGTGTAATCTTTGCTGACAAAATAACCATAGCTTTGGATGTGCTTTAAAAAAGGGTCTGCACATTGCAAAACCTAAAGCCAAACATCCCATAAAACTTGGGGGTTCATATCTCGTCAGGGACCAGGACCAATAGTTGTCATCGAAGGTTAGTTAGAGAATACTCTACAGCACAAGTGAAATTGTAACAGCATATTGAATAGTTTCTAAATATCACAGAATTTTTATTTGCAGATTTACAGGAATTATGGACCGACACTATTACCAAGGAGGCATCATAAAATCAGCATTGGCGTCATACATTCAGCACCACTTTAAAGAACCGCATCGCTTCTTCCAAGGTAAAAATGAAAATTCTTTTTTGATTATTCCTGAAAGTATCAATAATGTGTTTTCTAATATTTGTCTTTATTTATAATACAGAAAACGATCCAAAACATAAAGTGGTTAGACAGTGTGTTGCAGAGGAGGGGATCAACTGGGAGAAAACACCAGCCGAGTATGTTTCTTTTGTCCTTGGTAGTGTTATGTTAGACAAACTTCATGAAATAAGTGCATGCCAGTTTCCTCTAACTTGCCTCTTGCCAGCAGATCACCACATCTCAAACCCATCGAGCTGGTTTGGCAAGCAATGAAGGAGTTCATCAGACGTGAGGCTAAGCCACGGAACAAAGCTGAGCTTCTTCAGACCGTTGTGACTTTCTGGACAGATCGCCTGACAAAAACCACCTGCAATAAATGCATTGATCACCTTCAGAAGGTTTTTGCCGGCGGTGGTACAGCGCAATAAGGGGTCTATCAGAATGTAGAAATTTATATCTATTGATCTGTTTTTTAAATTGCTGATCATAATAGCCTGCTGTGTTTCATCTCTTCAGTAGATGAATGAAAAAACAAACTTTTGGCTAAGGTCCAATTGTCCATGAGCTCCACTATAGAGCACTCCAGCCCATACCTTTGTCACTCACCGCAGACTCCGTTTCCCATAATCCTCTGCCTGGACTCACCAGATCTCATCATCAGTTCACAGCTGTCTCATATTAGTAGGACTATAAGAATTGCTCACACACACAAACACACATACTCTGCTGGTGATCCTTGGACTGTTGCCTTGTTTTTAGTTGATTGCTGCCTGCCCTGACCTTTGCCTGTCTCGTAGATTACTTTTTTGTCTGTGCCTTGTATGTGATTTGTTTGCAGCCTGTTCTTACTACGCTCTATGAATTAAAGCCTGCACGTTGAACCCCACTTTGCTGTCATGCCCCCCTTTTTTACATAATTAATAGAAAGATAAAAATGTTTGTCAGTGTCGATAGCATTGTGGTTACTGCGCTGACATATAGCACAACTGTGTTTGCAGCCCGACCCGAGTTCAAGTCCCGTCTCGAGAGTCCACCCACTCTCACCACCCAATACTTTCCTGTGTGCTCTCTACTATCCTATCTAATTTAAAAAGCCATAAAAAAGTTTATTTTACGATCACTTAGTTTGCTGTATTTCAGTGTTAAGGTTTCTATTAATATACTGACAATCTAAAAATCATTGGGTTGAATTTGGGTAGTTTTTTTGCCTAGTAGCTGGGTGAATAATATATAAATCATTCTTACACATTAGTAATTACACATTAACTTTATACTCTAAATCATTGTAAAACACATGACCCAACCACTAGTTTAAATAGCCTGTTTATTTTCGATGGGCACACTTCTTAAGACAGTCTATTTAATACCATTTTTTAACAAGTATACAATATTGAATAAATTTAAACTTGTTTAACAAAGATTACCTAAAAAATAAAAATACACATAATCAATCCATCTTCTTTTATCACATTTTTACTAACAATGGCTCTCGTGCTGGAGCTAGGCTCATGTTTGGCAGGGGAACTGCAAAGTTCATACCACTGTCCCATGTTTTCACTCATAGCGAAAGATGCTGTGATTGACTACATAACCTGCCCATAAACAAACAATACACAATTCTGAATACATATTTTAACATCTGAACTAATTAACTTAAGGATTTTTAGGAATATGAATACCGTAACCTCATTTAGATGACTTACATTGTGTCCCTACATGTTGCCTTGCCTGTAATCAAAGTATTTACAGCACGGTAATGATTCTATAGATCAAATAAAACATACACAAACCTGTATTTCACCAAATAAATGCACCAGTTCAATGGCATTGAGACCCGCTCTCTCCTGACTAAGATGAAAAAGCCTGCAGCCTCTACCAAAGTGATTGGGTTAAAAAAAAAATTACCCAGCATTTTTAGTGTGTACTTAAAAAAACAACAACAAAGGACAAGGCACATAACCTACTGACGTGCATTTGTAAGTATAGGATACATTAAGAACTAAGCATGAAAGTCTTTCTCTGTTTGAATTCAACTGAAAACAACTCTTATGAAAATTAACCATGGTTTTACTACAAAAAAAGTTGCTATAGTTAAACCATGGTAACCACAAATTAACCATATAGTTTAACCAAGGTAGGCAGTAAAATTGTGGTTATACAAATGGTAATCAGTAAGCAAAAAAAACATGGTTACTACACGTTTGCTGTAACAAAACTAATTAATGGTTAATTTTCATAAGGGAATAAACACCTAGGCTATGTTTTTTTCAGTACTAAGGCTCTAAGATGGTTTCTGTCCTACCTTTGTCACTTTGTCTATTTAAACAAGGAATCATCTCAATTAACGCCAGTAAAGTATGGATATATTATTCAAATTTTACAGTCTCTGCACTGGCCACGAAGTTTTAGAATAAATGTTACAACACTACAAATGATTGGACACATCAAGGAAAAGGCCTACCTAGAGTAAATGTCACTTATTCCTTTTACCATTACACTAGTATTTACTGTATAAAACATACCTATAGCAATTATAACTTTAATCTTAATTTTAGCCATGTGTGACTTGTACAAGATTATTCTTCCAAATCAGGAGTCTTGTTGCAGCCACAAAAGAAATAATTTTCCGTCCAGTCCCCTTCAACACCAGCACACTGAAAATGCAGCTAATCTTCACAAACTGTGCACCCATTGGTTCTTCTTGACATGGTCACGGAAAACACTGCTGGAAAACAGGTGGGACAACTTTACAAACATTCCACAATACCTTTTAAATTACTATCA